>NC_079906.1:1307991-1326287 GCF_024868665.1 Triplophysa rosa | reverse complement strand
TTGGTCTGAGGAGCCTAAGCATCCTCCCCTGACCGCTGGGGTGGGCGGCCAGTGTTGTGGCATGAGGGACACAACGTCTCGTTCCCTCCATCAGGGAACCGAGGTTACATCCGTAACCAAGACATTCCCTTTCTGTCGGTCTCTCGACGTTGTGTCGAACCGACAGAATGGGGTTCCTATGGAAAACGCCACAGCACTGAGCCGCGTCACAATGCACACATGCCGCCATTTGGTCCTCCGCCAGCTGAATGGCCTGGGTCAGCAACGTCGGCCGGTGGAACTGGACCCACTGGGCAGCTTTCCTGGGCAGCTTTACCACCTTCTCGATGATGCCACCAACGTCGCTGTCCAGCCATTTGCGGCAGGCATCCCGGAGCTGTTGAGCCAACATGAAGGGTTGGCCGCACTCTCCGAACTCCAGGAATCAGAAGCACTGGCGTTGCTGCTCCGGGGTCCGCAAATACCAGTAGGTTCTGGACTGGCAGCTGTTGGGCCGCGAGCTGGGCTTCTCCCAGACAAAGCGGGGCCAGCCAGACACCTCCGCGGACCTCTCAAAAAGCTCCAGAAAAGCCTCCGGGTCGTCCTGTGGTCCCATCTTGTGGAGCGGCAGATGGTGGGATGGGGGTGCAGCCGGTGTTGTTCCCGAGGCTTGCTCTCCGCGGGCAATCCAGCTCCAGAACAGCTCGCGGTCTTCCTTCTGGGCCTGGACATGAGCCTGGAACCGTCTCTCCTGCTCCTCGCGTAGGCCCAGAAGGGCTTGGAGGTGCTCCTGGTGAAGACCAGCGAGCGATTGGATCACTTCCGCAAATGGCGTTCCTGGCAGATTCTGCATAGCGGCGGAGCTCTCCTTCCTTCCCGGGTTTTCGGCACCAGTGTAACAAAGTTCGTATAAATGGAAGGAAGGAGACAGGGTCGGCGTGGCTAACCCAACTCGGATGTCTTTATTTTAAAAGGGAACAAAAATAAACATGCGCTCACAATAACTTCTTCTTGCTTTCACTCTCTCCTGTTCTGCTCCCGAGTTCTCAGCCGCTCTCTCTCTCCTTGTTTGTCTCCTCCAGGTGGCTTTTACCATCTCCTCACCAATCACTGGAACGAGACACAGGTGTTCATAATGTGTACTTGTACTTTTCCGCCTCTGTCTCCCGCTGCAGACCGCACTGAACCACGCCCCCCTCGCCACATATACCTCAATTAAATATACTTTGTTTGAATAATTTACAGTTTCTGATAATCCACTGACAACTGATTCTAGCCGAAGTTGTCTCTTGTATTGTGTGAACTTTGGTTATTTCATGTCTTATGCCCTATTTGTAGTCCTTTATAGTTTTTAATGTTGATTAATTGGGCTACCATGTGGATTCTCTATGTTCGCTTCGTCTCTGCCTCATCGTTACAGAACGACTGACAGTAATGAATCCATCAGCACAAACTGCGTGTCTCTGTCAAGGAGTTCATCTTATTGAGGATTCCCTGACTTTTATGGACAAAGTATTTTTTCGGGGAGGTCTATCGGAGCCGTTCAGCTCCCTTATGCCACTGCATGACCGTAGCTGGACTCTTTAACAGTATATTTATCTTGCACTGCAACGGAGCGGCTCTGCTTTTACTGTGGGTGTTGTGGAGGAGGAACACGACACTCATGCATTAGCCACCTCACCAGATCCAATTTGCAAGATGGCCACCTGCCCAAAGCCCATTCACAAGATGGCTGCCAGCCCAAAGCCCGTTCACAAGATGGAGGCCTGCCCAGTGACTCCAGCCATCACGGCTGCCTTGCCAGTGGTCCCAAGTCCGGTGGTCCCAGATGCATCCGTTCCTGAGGTTTTGCCCATGGATTCTGCTCTGCTGGTGCTGGTAACTGCCTTGTTTTGTGTCTGGGCTGTGAGCTGTACATCTAAACCAGAGGCTGTTTCTGAACCCATAGAGGTGTAGGATCTGGTCGGATCAAAGTTTACCAGCTGGGATCATAAGATCGTAAAACACAGTAACCTCTCTGCAGGGCTTCGACCAGGCACCAACGAGTCTGAAACCTTTTTCCACACGCACCATGAATTTGTCCCAGCACAACCAGGATGCCAATGCAAGTATCTGATCTATTTCTAAATAGCTGCGCTTAAGCTTTGCCCCTTTTAAATACAGAGATTGTCCTTGATGGTTTATGCAGATGCGAATAGCTGATTTAATACTGCCATTCTTTGCTTTGTCTATTTCTTTCATTCTTTACTGCCTTTACGTTTTATGTGTGTTTGGTCTTTGTTAGTTAGTTGTTTTTTTCCCCCGTTAGTGTAGTAAATAAAACCACATTTGTAACCATGCTCGAATCGTTTCTGTGTTTATTTATCACATATCAACGTCACTTAAACTGCTTGATTTCGTTAAGATTTCTGAAGTGGTACTGTACTACAGTAAGAATATTGTTTTTCCAAGGCCAGGAAAATAATATTTCTTAGAGTTGATATACGATCTGCTGATCACTCGCTGGACAAGTACATTTAGTCTGTCGCTATTATTAATTCTCCTGCATCAGGTAAAGTGTATAAAATAGGTAATGGTTAATCACCATTAATTATGTGTATGTTACTGTGGTTAAATTCATAGTTTCCCAGAAATACACTACAGAGGGTATGCATGTGTCGTGTAGGGTATGGTCGGATCAAAGTTTACCATCTGTGATCGTAAAACACAGTAACCTCTCAGCAGGACTACGACCAGGCACCAACAAGTCTGGCCAAATGTCCTATTCTCAACACCTTCATCACTGACCAGGACAGATTCGGATACTCTCCCCTAGACTTCAAAGGAGGTTCTTGCGGGAGGACAGGACTGTTCACCAAAGTGAGAAAAGCCATGTGGCCCCCAGGGACTGAGAGCCTCAAATTCTTCCAAAAGAATGTTTCTTTCTCTTTCCTTAGCCACAAAAGTCTGGTTTAAAGTGTATACACATGAATCACCACATTGTATGCTTATCTCTATGTTATTCTTCTTCACCTGTAACCTCAAAGGCATATGTGCTTAGTGGTATTCTGTGTATATTTACATTCTTGTCCAAACTACAGGTCAATGTAATTGTAACCCCATTATGTTTCATATCTACGTGTTTCCCTTTTCATGTCTTAGAATATGGTGTATAGCACAGTAATGTATTTTATACCATACTCATTTTATTCTATTCTAGGTCTATTCCTGCTCCAAACTCCCAGGCAACCATAAATGCAAATGNAATCTCCACTCTCTGGGTTTACTTCCTACAGAAGAACTTAATATACAAATGTAAGCAAATGTTTGCTGATGCTGACACGGATTTCCATTCAGGCTTTGTTTACAACACGAGGCTTCTCATTCAAAATCATTAAAGTGCATGAAAATATTCAGTCCAGAAAGCACACATTTCCACAAAGTCTTCGTGTACCTTCTGGTAAGTAACGCAACTTTTTTGGATGTTTTTATCCATTATTTAATACTGAAAGTTTGCTCCACAGAAATAACATTGTTACGCCCCTGGTCTAGGGTCAGAGGAGAAACATAAATAAATCCACAAAACAAGTTGTACTCGTTTAAATTCTTTTATTTTTTTCTCTTACTCTCATTTATTAAAGAAGCATTTTGCGGGAGATGAGTGAGTGCCAAAATAATAAAGAAAACAGGGCAGCTAACTAAACCCATTGTTGCTAAATAACCTCTTACAAAGAAAAAAGAAACAAAAGACAAATTACTGCCCTAAACTTCCTCACTAAGAGAAAAACAATAATAAAGGAAGTTTACAGAACAAAAAGATGGCACCTCAAATCCCTACCGCTTCTGATCAGGTTTGGAGTAAGATTATATCGTATTATAATCGTATTATATTGTATAATATAGGAATCGTATTATATTGTATAATCGTATTATATTGTATTGTCATTGTGTTGAATGTCTGTACTAGAAGCTTCCAACACCAAAGAAAATTCCTTGTGTGTGCAAGCACACTTGGCAATAAAGCTCTTCTGATTCTGATTCTGATTCTGATTCTGATAAAAGAACAATCAAACATTTACTGTGGGGGACAAACATCAAAACAGTAAATCATAATACTAAACGGGGAGGGTAAAAACATGCCAACATTACACATCACAACTGAATGAAAATCATCAACTAAACCATACACCAATTCGTATCACCCCACAGCCTTAGCTCAACACACACAATACACAACAGCATGCAATCAGCATGCAATCAGACTCTGCAGCAACCGGCGAATTTGAATAGATGCCCGATCCCCAGCAGCCAATCCACAGCCAACAGCCAATTAGGGCGGAGCCTCCTGTGAGCGAGAGCAGAAGCGAGAGAAAGGGAGAAACAGAGCGCAACAATACAAAAATACGTCTAAGGACGTAACAACATTTACATACTAAGTTACATACACTGTGAAAATTGAACAGTTGGATCAACTTAAAAAAATGAGTACAAATGGTAAAACCTAAAAATGTAAAGTTGGTTCAATTTAAATTTCACAGCTGACAAAAGTGTAAAAAATGATCAGTTGGATCAACTTAAAAAATTGCTTCAATTGGTAACACTTAGAAAAATTAAGTTGGTCCAACTTAAATTTCCTTATCTACGAAAAGTCACCATCATGGTGATCAGAGTTTCCTTGAGTTGAGCTCTTGACCCCTGGTTTTCATATTCAAATTTGTTTACCAATGTGTGTTTAAAGCTCATTTGTTACTTTAAAATCTGTGTGTTTTGAAAGTATATTGTTATGGCAATGCAAATGAGAGTTTTATTGACTGGTGTTGGTTGGTAAAACATCCATCATTCTGTAGTTTGATTCACTGATCTCCTCTAGATTGCATGCTGTGTTGCTAAAAGAACATTATAGTGGAAGGGAATTATGCATTTTGATGGTTAAAATGATTCATGAAAACAGGACGCAAATAAAATCTTAAATTCCAGAGGAGTTTAGATGCACACAGACATCAGGAATCAGTGTATGAATCTTAGTGTATGAATTTGTCTAAATGTTACCAATTGAAGTAATTTTTTAAGTTGATCCAACTGATCATTTTTTACAGTTTTGTTAGCTGGGAAATTTAAGCTGAAACAACTTCACTTTTTTAGGTTTTACCATTTGGAATATTTTTTTAAGTTGATCCAACTGTTCAATTTTTACAGTGTATTTGATATTTGAGTAAAGTGAACTTAAAATGTTCAGCTCATCCAACAAAAAAGGGCATTGCACTAAATTCTGTGTAGACTGAACTTAAAATAATTAGTAACATCAACTGCTCTGTTGAACTGTGAAATGTAATAAGTTGACTTTACTAAAAAAAAAAGAGGAAACCGATTGCACAAATATTTTTAAGTAAAGAAGTGTTTTAATTTTAAGTTAGTAGAACTCAAAAAATAATATCTGTAATCTGTAATATCAAAGCACTTCACAAAGTAATAACAAACACTACTCTTAATCAGTGATTTATAATCATTAAATCACCAATTGAAATCAGCTACAAGATTTATTTTCTTTCTACCCCTAACAAACGGGTTTCAACACACTGTTTCAGCATTTAAAGAGAACCAAAGCTAATGCTCTACTAGTGAAACACAAGAGTCAAGAGCCCAACTAAAGCAAACACTCATCACCATAATGGTAGTCTGGGAAAATTTGAACCTGTTTTTAAAATTAATTCAATGCTTGCTTGCTATCTGGGACACTTAAAAGTTTTAAGTTTACGGAACTATTTCAGTTTTGGGTACAGTTAACTCATTTTTAATGAGTAGATTGTACTATTCGGGAATACTGTGTTGTTGAGAATCATCACTTCTTCTTGATGTCTGCGCATGTGTGTATCATTGATTTGAATGTAGCTTATGCTAACATATTTGCGATAATTCACTCAATGAAAATGGTCATCATACACACGATGTTTATGTGTGATAACTGATGTTAATTGTATAGTGCACTCACTGTAAACAGGGCTCTAAATCAGGCACGTGCAGAGGGGGGCTTGAGCCCAGGCCATTTTTCTTCCTCGAGAGAAAGAGCCCTTTTTTCTGGGATTTTTTAAAATAAATGAATATGTGTGTGCGCGCATGTGTTTCTGTTCGCGCACAGCTTTCCCTGTCAAACAAATAGAACATCTCAGGTCAGGTCGGGAAATGTTGAGAGTTCCGATGCCTTTCTTCCATCCGCGTCTCCATGCAGGCGCGCAGCAGCACATAGCGGCCACGCGCACGCGCAGCACACTGAGCACAGCTGTGTGCAGCACGTTTGGCACATCAGGCAGAGAACCGCAGAAGTGAAGCCCTCCCTCCTTTCCAGTCGCGTTTGTCTTGGCGTGGAGGTGAGTGGTGATGAACAGACTAGCTACATGTGCCTCGAATTCACAGCTAATTATCCAAAAGACAAACTGCAAATATTGTTTTGCTAACATCCATCACTTATGAGCTGAGTTAGCTAAAGTTTCGCTAAGGCAGTATATCATTAACTTACATGCTAACTAAACGAAGTAACGACAGCTGAATACAATATAATTAATAACGTCATCAGAATCGCCTCATTGATATGTAGGCAATAAGTAATTAAAATGCGCTAACTTGCAGGCAATGCAAATGAAGAGGATAAAAAAAACTAAAGCATATCACCAGTTATTAGTTAATATGACTTACATCAAGAGTAATTTCCCTTGAAATGTTATGTTTAAATAGTCAGATATATATACCGCTTGTTTTGGGTTAATTTAGAAGAAATCTACAGAAGCAAACAGACGGCTTAAAACAAACACCCTGATGTGTATTTTTGATATTTCCTTTCCATTAGAGCAAAAGAAGACATGAAAGCAAAATAGACCAACATGTCAAACTTGAACAGTACATTAAGTGTCCCGCCTTAAACAATAACTTGATAAGTTTGATGTCATACTCCTCATCTAATAACTATCAATTTTATATGTGGTGTATGCTGATTGATCTAAACAGCCCTCCCTCAAATGTGAAACAAAGTTCTTGTCACCATCAGTGTGTGTGTGTGCGTGGTACAGTAAGTGTAATTATAACAACAACAATAATATTATTAGTAATAATAATTAGTTAAGCTGCAGTATTTGTGTAATTTGTCAATCATTTTTTGCAGTGTGTTTTAATTAATTTTGCAGGTTTTTGTCATGAAAAATAACAAATTAACACCAACTGCCTTTTTCAGTTTAGTGTGAAGGTCATTGTTGGTGTCCCAATAACACCCAAATAAGGTAACACTTTATTTTACGGTGCCCGTGATACAGAGTAATTACTTAATTAAATACTATGTAGTATCTAGTGTAATATCATGTAACAAAGTGTACTTACTGTGTAACTACATTATGCAACAATCTGTACTTATAGGTTGTAATTATGCACATGTAACAGGCAGCTACTGTTACACATGTTATCGGCCCAAGCCTGTTACACAGGTACGATGGATATTGTTACAAACCTCGTACAATGTAATTATATTACTTATACGTAGTTCTACACAATGTAACCACAAGTACTTAAATGTAGAAAAACCTGTTTTTACACATGATCACTTACGTTCGGTAGACGACTACAGTCGTCTGTACTGTACTGTACGTGTATCTACATACCTTATCCATCTGTACTTTAGTATGAAATAACTCACTAGTTCAAAACCTAAATACATGTAGTTGCTTCCTAATTACATTTGCATTACAGATTGTTACACAGAATGAAGCTACATAAAATAAAGTGTACCAAGACTGTACCTTACTGTACTGTACGTGTATCTATATACCCTAGCCATCTGTACTTTAGTATGAAATAACTCAATAGTTCACATGTAGTGGCTTCTTAATTCCATTGGTATTGCAGGATATAGGACAGCAATAAATAGCAAAAAATATTAACTTAAGTATAAAGTATAATTGATGTTATTAAAGGGATAGTTCACCCAAAAAATGAAAATTCTGTCATGAAGTACACTGTAAAAAATAAATGTATTTTTACAGAGAAAAAACAGTAGAATTTAACAGTAACATCTCATTTTAATCAGAACTGTGAAATTCCATAAAAAAGCATACATTGACACCTAATGTACATGTCACGTGTTCTTTAACTGATTAAATGTGTTACTGGAGAAAACACTCTATTTCCTTTAAATTAAAGTCATTGTTGTGTATTGTTAACCTGACACGTCCTTTAAAAAATGTTCATGTTTATTTTTTTGTCAGAGTTGGATAAAGTGTATTTTTACTGAAAGATCCATTAGAATTTCACAGCCATATCACATTTTTATCATAACTGTAAAATATATTTAAAAACCACACATTGACACCAAATATAGTCTTTATTTTCCCAGTTGTATTTAGCAGCGGCTACATGTACTAGTTGTGTTATATATTCTATTTACACCATGTAGACTTCACAGTTCTTTGTGATAAATGTATTAATATTAATTAGATGCTATCTGTGCACTGTAAAAAATAAATGTATTTTTACAGGTAAAATGCAGTGTAACGTAACAGTGTTTTCACATTTTTTTATTAAAATAGTAAAATTCCATAAAACACCACACATTTACACCAAATTGACATTTCTCCATGTTACTGAAAAAACGATGTTTTCTTTTAAACAAAAGTAATGATCATGAAATCTGAAAATGCACATCTGTCCTCTTGTGGTGATCTTTCTCTGATGAAGTGAGTTTGACGGCTTGAGCAGAACATGTTGTTTTTATTCATCAATCAATCACAGTAGAAAACATGAGCCACACCCACTATTCTTCCTCATTCAATATGAAGTTTCATTGTGAAATATGTCAGAAAACTGAAGACAATCACCACTTCTGCTTCACAGGGACTTTCACAAATCAACATGCTGCAGAACATGAATGACTTGATGTTTCATTGTTATTAAAGTCTCCATTAATGTGATCAGTGTTTACTTTAGTTGAGCTCTTCACCCTTCATCTAATATACTGTGATCTCTCTTTGGGCTGGAAAATGAAGGACACTCAAAAGAAAAAGTGATCAGATTTATTTGTCTGGTTGATGATGATGTGAATCGTCATCTAGTTGAATGTTTGTATTATGTGATTCATATTTTTGTTGGTTTTTGTTATATCTGTGTGAATGAGCTTTGGCTGAAAGCACAGATTTCTTGTGATAACATTCATATGAACAGATTGAGAAAACATAATGTACATTAAAATACTGGAGATGGTTTTTCACACATAGACATGAATAATCAATGTATGAATCTCAACAGTGGTGACATTAAATGAAAAGCTTCATGTTGCAATGCATGCTGGGAATCATGGATGAGTTTTGAACTATGATGATACCCAGAATGCATTGCGTTTATCTGAATAGTTTGTTAGTTATCATTGTTGATATGAACAGGCTGAATCTTGATGTCTGCGTATCTCATGGTTTATCGTTTTAAAGTTCTTCATAATATCACTTAACACTGTAATGTCTGGGAGCATCACACAAGCACTTATAACCAGTGAATACATGAATGGAGACGGCCAGTAGATGATGACTCTCACCATCAGAAAGAACATGAAATCACTTTCTCTCAGCTTGTTTCAGCCATAAAAGCTCAAGAAAACCTGAAGGTCAAAGCAAAGAGTCAAGAGCCCAAGTAAAGCAAACACTGATCATCATAATGGTGACTAAACAACAACCCTCAACATCTGAACTTGTGTTCATTGTCAATAAGATCTTTTGTAAACGCACAAGAGAAATAAAGTGAAGGTGGTGTTGTAATAAGTGAAGGTGGTGATGGTGTTTGTAGAGTTTCATGAGGATTTCTCACAGAAAACACTGGTTGTGTCAGTGTTGCACACAGGTGTAGGTTATCTTCTGTTAATGGTAACTTTGGCACCCTGTGCGTGCATATGCATTGCACCATTATTTTACTCCATTTTTTTAGGTGTACTTTTCCAAACATACAGGGACACAGCAGTATAATGACGTTTGACAATAGATCAACTGAAACACAAGGGCTTAAAATATACGTGGAACTGGTATACATAGGATGACAAGGCACACCTAGGGAGACTAAGTTATTCACCAAAAACTCATGGATACAAACACATGACACACACAGGGATTAAGGACTGGGATCGTTTGACATCGCCACCTGTAGCCAGAATGGTTGCCCACTGAGACTAAGCAGGGTTGAGCCTGGCTGGGAGACCTGCTGCGAAAACTAGGTGCTGTGGAAGAGGTCTTAAGTGATGCCACGGGGTTGCTCACTGTGGTGTACAGGCAGAGGTGTATAGTCCAGGGGCCAAAAAGTAAAAGTCCTGCCATATTTTTGTTTCACCCACGAACCCATGAGCTGATTTCACCAGAGGAGGAACCAAGTCATTCCTTTCAAGTCACAAGCAAGTCTCAAGTCACATCCAAGTCCTCAAAGAGTTAAAGTTAATGAGATAATTAAGTGAGTAATGAAATGATGATTGAGCATTAGTGATGAACACCTGCTGTTATTGAGAATCACAGAGGATCAGATGTTGATGTTTTATTGGTGATACAGTGAAGAGTTGCTCACTGCACAGCTCTGATCTCTCTGCTTTACAACAGCACATGCATTGATACAGAGAGAAATCTAACACAGGGGTCAAGGGTCAAGAGCCCAACTAAAGCAAACACTGATCTCCATGATGGTGACGTCATTTGAACCAATAAAACATCAACATCTGATCCTCTGTGATTCTCAATAACAGCAGGTGTTCATCACTAATGCTCAATCATCATTTCATTAGGGAGAGGCTAGCTGGGTTAAAAGAACAAAGCGGCTTCGGCGAAAAAACTTTGGTTACGTTGACAAGCCGAAGCCTATAAGCAATAGCTGCCGTAAGTCGGCCAGGGTTTGAACTGCGTGGGAAGCCAACGGATTTCGTCCATCGCTTAACCACTCGGCCACGGGCGATGTAATGGAGACGTCAAAAGGGACAGGCAGGATCACATCAACGACACAAACACAGCACGTGGCGTCCTGCCGTGACCCGGATTCGAACCGGAGTTGCTGCAGCCACAACGCAGAGTACTAACCACTATACGATCACGGCAAGCCACCAGCCCTCCGGCAAAGCTGTGCTAGCAGGTACTTTCTTGATCTAACATCTGCAGGGAGGGGGATGTAGGCAGGTTTTGATGAGGTCTCAAGGAAATTTCTGTTGCAATGCGCTGAAGCAAAGCTCGATTAAACCCCTGCTCTCAAGCCCATTTGTTGACTCCAACACTCGGCGAGCAAAACGTTCTCCTTTTCAACAGAGGGCGTTGGCCAGAAACCAGCTCACAAGGTAAAGTGTGTCTTCTGCCAGCTGGGGCTTGAACTCCTGGACCCTCAGAATAAAAGTCTGATGTTTTACCGACTGAGCTATCCGGGCTCGTGAAGGTGTGCAACAAGTTGTTGGTGTAGGCCCTCAAGGGGGAGTGGGAGGTATTCAGTACGGCAGGTGAGTGCAGGTTCATCCCTCATCGAGCACACCTGAACCAGCTAATGTGGCTCTGGAGGTAAATGAAAAACTATGCTCCAAGCGGAGCACAGATCCACTGGCAGCGATGGGATTTGAACCCACGCTTCCGAAGAGACTGGAGCCTAAATCCAGCGCCTTAGACTGCTCGGCCACACTACCTCGAAAAGGCATATTCTGCGGGCCGTTTCCACCATTGTGTTTGACATTAGGCCCCGACAACGTTTCGGAGACAGTCAGTAATTTACAGGGTTCTGTCCGCTTAGGGTTCTGTGCACCTGTTCAGTCCTATCTCTGGAGGTGATGCCACCTGTAGATTGCAGATCATCAAGTACACCTGAACCGGATAATGTGGCTCTGGCAGTTGGCAGGTAAGTGAAAGTCAGACGTGTTTTACAGGCATAAGAGCTCTGCGTAACTTCTCAATGTTCGGTTATTCAACCCTGTTGCATACCCCCGAGCCCACCTATACCGGCCAATTTGGCTCATATGATCTGCAGGTACATGAAAGTGAGATGGGAATTAAAAGCTCCCCTCACAGCTCAGCATGAGCGCAAACTGGCAGTGGAGGGATTTGAACCCACGCCTCCAAAGAGACTGGAGCCTTAATCCAGCGCCTTAGAAAGGAAGGAGTTAAAGGAATCTAGTGAGTTGGTAATTCACTCAGGAAAGTACTAAAGCAACACGGTGTTGACTACATTGGCATATCGTGTGGGCCAGCAACCGGGCGCCTGTGTTGGTGGTATAGTGGTGAGCATAGCTGCCTTCCAAGCAGTTGACCCGCGTTCGATTCCCGGCCAATGCATTGCATTTTGCAAAGCCCCTTGCACAAAGGAGAGAGGCATGTCGCAGACTTTTCCAACAGTTTGAATGTGTAGTCGAAGGAGGCTTTACCATGTACCTTGTACTGCTTCAGATCTAGAATAGTTCAGATGACAGGAGATTTGTTCTTCATTTCCCAGGCAGATCCCAGATCCTAAGCCACCCAGGTGGTCGGCAAGACTGGTTAGCTTCAGGGATATCTCTTCTCAGTAGTTGTCAGATTGCATCCAGTTTTGTTGACTGGACCGAGAACTTCACCCTCCGTTAGCCCCTCCCAGATGGAATGTTTATGGAGGAGCCCGCACCAAAGATGACCCCCTTAAACATTGCGGTGCGACATAGGAAGCGCGCTGGTTCGAGAGCTGGTGGGTGTAGCTCGAGTTTCTCTTGATCTACGCATTAAAACTTCCGCCTTTTACGAAAGATTTCCGTGGGGTGAAACCACTGTGAGTTCAATGTGCTTTTGGACGGCTCCGCTCACAGCGGGCCTCGGTGAACGTGTTAGGAATCAGAGAGTTTAAGAATCCGCCTCTGTCGGATTGCCTCTGCACATCGCTGTCTCCTGGCTGTTTTGGGGCTCTTGGTTTTCCTCTGCTTGTTGCGAGTTTATTGTCAACATGTGCTCAGATAGATAGAGAGTTTTGTGCGATGCTGTTCAAATGTGTGGTTTTACTACGCTTCCCCTGTGCTGGAAAACAGTTGACGTGCGTATCCCCTCCAAGTCGGGTGCTGCGGTCTCCCATATGGCCTAGCCGTTAGGATTCCTGGTTTTCACCCAGGCGGCTCGGGCTCAACTCCCGGTATGGGAAAACGGTGGGTTTCTTAGCTGCTCTTTCACTTGGAAATACCCCGTTGTTTCACAGTGAGGCAGCTGTGTAGGAGGTCAAACAAATTGCCACTGATCTCGTTTATGAGCCTTTCTGGGCTCCTCCTACTTTTAAGGCCCTTTGCACCATCCAAATTCAAGTGAGCACACAGTATTTACCTTCTATTGTAACGTGCTTCCTGAGGCCTCAGGTAACATGTGCTGGATACACAGTGTTGTGTCCCGAGTGCCGACAATTCAAAAGTACAGCAGGTACAGCGGGGACCTTTTTTACGACACGTCTTATCACTGTCTTCACATTTTGAACCTCACCTCTACATAGAAAACATCCTAAACGTCCAACAGTGTTAAAGTGGACAATCCCGTAGGTGCAAAAAGCTCCTTCTGATTCGGCGACATCAGTCACGGCGACTGGTTAGCTAGCAGCAGTCAGTCAAGCGCGACAGCAGCCACAAGGCATCGCTAACAAGGCTTCCAAGCACAAAGAACCAGTGACCCCGACGTGATTTGAACACG
The DNA here is from genome assembly GCF_024868665.1 of Triplophysa rosa. Taxonomy (NCBI): domain Eukaryota; kingdom Metazoa; phylum Chordata; class Actinopteri; order Cypriniformes; family Nemacheilidae; genus Triplophysa; species Triplophysa rosa. Next base: position 1,312,662 of record NC_079906.1, on the reverse strand, counting down.
CAACATTCTGATCTGGAGTCAGACGCGCTACCGTTGCGCCACGAGGCCTCTCGTTGGCCTCCACAATCACGGTGCTCCTAGTCATGCTCTGGTGTAAAGCCTCGTGACACGACCTCCATCCCGATGGCCGAACCAACATGCATCAGCTGTGCTGTATGTGGCAACGAAAACCTTAACGCGTCCCTGGGTGGGCTCGAACCACCAACCTTTCGGTTACAGTCGAACGCGCTAACCGTTTTCGCCAAAGCTGGGGAACAATAGTCTGTTTGGGGGTGGGGAGAAGGGAGAAATATCAAGAGAAGAGATAGCTCTTCCCTAATGTTTGAGTGTTGATGCATTTTCTAGTTTTTGAAGCAATAAAAAGCGTACGTTTAATTTACATTGCTTTCTATTGCAGGCAGTCACCAGGACGGGGTTCTAATCCAGCCAAAGACAACGTTTTGTTGAATTTTTAGTCTTATTAAACAAACAAAATTCTTGAATGCATTACTTTCAAAATAAACATATGTACGTCGTTGGTTGTGTTTTAACTCAAAAAAGATACCTGTGCTCTGTGGTATTGTTATAACAAATATGCAAGCCACAGCAAATATGTTGAAAAATGCCTATTATGCAAGAACAACAAAATACAGAAATAGTCCTTCTTATATATTTATATTTTATGTTATTGCAAGGCACCGAGTATTGTGTTTTACTAAAACACCTAATCAAATTAATGATAATAATGAATATTAAATTAAAACTTTCAGTAAGTTAAATAACACGTTTAAAAACACATATATAAAAAGGTAAATAAAGTAAGGTAAATAGAATATTAAACAATAAATAAAAGACAAACAAATACAATGATAAAGAATATATTTAAAAACAAGTGTAAAAAGCCTTTAATAACGCCTTTTAAAAACAAATAAAAGCAAAATAACTACAAACTACTATTAACAATGAACAACTTGTTCAAACAACACTATATACATACATAAAACTATATACATTATATTTGCACATTATTTGGAGATGGTTCTTCTCATTTCCTCCAACCATACCTCTTTTGAAACAGTCTCAGTGTGTGGGCAGTACACCCTGCCCCTATACTGACTATGACCTGTTTCACTTGTTTTAAATTGGCCACACTTCTTGCATGTGTTGGCCTCCACAGTTCTTCTGTAGGGTCTCTTGGGTATGGCACCTGGATTGGCAGCGGGTGCAGCAGGCTGTGAGGCGGTGACCTGTGATGGCATTCCCTGCACCATCAGCATGCCTTGGACCACTGGCACATACTGGAACATGGGCACACTCTGGAAACCTGCTGCTGCTGGCACAAGAACATTGGTCACCATCTGCAGTGATGCTTCAGATACTGATGGTGTAACCAACGGTTGGTTTGGAACCGGTGCTTTGGGCCTGAGAGGGGGTCGCCCAACAGAAGTCTGCCTCTGCTTTGCTTGGCCTGCCGTGCTCTCGGGTAGCTTGTACTGGTGCTGCTCCGCTGGCTGATGTGGCTCAGTCCGTAGCTGTTTAGCACCCTGAAGAGGCTCCTGAGCTTCAGGAGCCTCTTCAGGTTCAAGCAGTTCCTGCTCTCTCTGTCTGTTGTTGTGCCACTGAATCAGGGTGTTTTGGTTTACCTCCACCAGCTGCATGGATGTTCCCTCCATTACCATGCTGTTTCCAAGCACAAGCTGCCCTATCCTCCGATAGTCTTGGAGGATCAGAGACCATCTCGACAGGCTTCCCTTTCCTTTTTTCTTGGGGCTACGGTGAATTGTGCAAAGCCTGATGAAGATGGTCTCCACCAGACGGCAGCAGTCAGGCCACTGAGCGGGTACGCTGCCTGCACCCGGCACACATCTGGTGGTGCTCTCGACTCCAGGGGTGTGAGTGGGCCTCTTTGGTGTTCTGAAGCGCCCACTCAGCAGTCGCTCCTGGTGCCGAGCTGCATACACCACCCTCTGCTTGTCTCGGTCATCCAGCTTCTGCCAAAGTCCAATGATGGTGATGGCTTCCTGGTTGGTCAGGCTGAGGACTGTGTGACCCCGGAGCTCCACCAGATATTCCGCCAGCCTGTCCACATGTTGAAAACCAGGCACATTTTGGTAGTCAACAGCCTATTGAAAAACAATTACTGTTACATTAAATAATAACTTTGATGCAGTTTGCTTACTAATGACTTACTAAAAGAGTAAATTTTAAGTCAAATAAGTTGAAACTCTGGGTTCACAGCACAGAAGCAGATGTTGGCCAATAATTCATTGTTCTTTTTAGCATTTTTGTTTATTAAAAAAATACAGGAGTGGAACATACCATCTCTCCATCGCCTTCCTGCCCTGCATCTTCCAACTCCAAGTGAACAGGTAAATCAGAAGGCTCAGAGGGGACAGGGGACGCGGACTGTGCCAGAACACTGGTGTGAGGGACCAATGACGGCGTTGAGGAGCCCAGGACAGAGGTGGCACTGCTTGTGACTGGGGTGAAAGAACCCAGTGTCAGTGTGGAAAGTGGTGACAGAACAACGTCCAGATCTCTTATTGTGTGATCCTCGTTGATGTCACAGAAGCCCTCATCTTCCTCCCGCTCTTCCACATTGAGGTCATCAAGGAGCTCTGCTGTCTGCTCAGAGTCTGGGTTCAATTCCTGCAGTGCCTGACCCGTCTGAAGGAACAAATACTGCACTCCAATGAGCTCACCTGGAATAAAAACAACAAATAAACAGGAATTAAGTTCAAGTGAGAATGAAATTGATGATATTTGACATAAATGCAGGTTTATACCAATAACAAGTTCTCTTACCGGTGTAACGTGCAGGGGGACGAATCGTGGGGACCACTTTCCTGCCAAACAGCTTTTCATAATTGCAGTTTGCACAGTGAAGGAGTTCTCCTGTGTAGCTGCGCAAAGCTGATGGTTCAGATGACAAGGAAGCAGCCTCCCGGTCCTGGTTCCACCTGTAAAGCCCCTCCAGCAGATAAATCTGAAAGTTCAGACTGTTGGCACTGGTCCCTGTAAACAGACACAACAGTGTTAAGGGAGTCTTAAATAAACACACGCTTAATGCTTTTGTCTACATATGCATTCTATGTGTGGCAGATTCGTACCTGGGATGAAACGGTTGAGATGTAAGTGAAAAGACTCGAGAGAAGTGGAGCCTCTGGCACATCTGTAAAATTCCCCAGAACGTAGGGCTGTGCCGATAAACGATATCATATCGAATCGCGATAGAATGTATTTCAAAAACGATGATAAGCTATTGGCATTTTGACTCGATATGGATTAATCTTACAGTCAAACAGAACGCAGAAATAAACGCAACAACAGTCAGTCAGCGTGCAACTTTTAGCATGCGCTTCAAAGTACAAAGTCCATTTCATACTGCACTTGGCAAAGAAAACTCAACATGAGGAGGAAAACATGACTGGAAGCGGAAACAAATGTGAAACTAACCTCGAGTTGTCAACACGCGGTTTATCAAGTGTCTTATTTTTTTTTCGCAATCGCCGGTTAAACAAAACAAACTTGAGGCACAATTGCAAGCAAGTTACTTCGAAACTCAAGCACAAACGTTTATATATCCATCGTTAACATATCTGCTAACATGAGCTGGTGCTTATGAAACAAACCAGCGCTGCCCTGTACAGATTAGAGATGTAATGAAGTGAGTTTGTGTGCACATTAAAATATTGAACCTTGTATGTAAGATGCTTGCATGATTAAAGAAATGTACTACAGTTTATGTGAGATGCCTTTTTGAAAGACTAAGGTTCACTGAATGCATTAAATGAATCCCACTACTCGAGCAAGACATTATTGCAGCGTTATGTATGTGCGCAGGTGCTGAGCCAATAGCGTTCGAATGTACACAGTAACGGAGCCCTTTCATTGGTTGAATGTACTGAAAGAACACTCCCTTTACTTAACGAGTCAATTGAGTCAAAATGAGAATGAATGAACTGGTACATGTTGTTTATGGCCTAATATCCTCTGTGTTGCAACAGTGCATTCATTTAATTGAATTTTAACTGGTTAAAGGTTAACTTTTGTTAATAAACTGTATTTAAAATAGATTATTTTAAATACAGTTTTGTAATTAAATATATATCGAAATAAATATCGTTATCGATCAATATAGAAAAAAACTATCGAGTTTACTTTTTTGCCATATCGCCCAGCCCTACCCCGTAAGCACCACCCTTGGTTAAGGTCCCCTTCTCTGTATAGAGCACCACACCAGGGGGATCTTGGATGCATTTCACATGCTTCTTCTGGACACTCCAGATGTGCTCCATCCTTTCTCTGTCCAGGAGAGGAACACCCAGGGAGTCATTGCCTTGGCTGCTTAGGAGCTCTGTAAGCAGCCTTTCAAGGAGAAGGATGGTAGTCTCCTCCCCGCGGGTCCTCCTCCGACAATGGAGAGCCAACTCTTTCCTCTTAAGGTGTTTGTCGACATCTTCATCTGTCAGCGCAGGCCAACCCGGGACATCAGCAGCTCTCTCTTGGCTTTGCGGAGCAGAGAAATATCAGCACCATCCCATTCAAAGATGCACGCTGACAGTCGTGACATGAAGATGGGGTAAAGCTGATGGGCGTCGGTTGTACATCCCAAGGCGATCCTGCGCATAAAATGCCAGATGTCCAGCCTTATCAGGAGATCTGGCCATCCACTGAACCTAGCTTTCAGCT
>NC_079906.1:1249010-1306687 GCF_024868665.1 Triplophysa rosa | reverse complement strand
AAAAAACTATATACATAAAGTATATAGTTATATATACATAAAACTATATACATAAAAATAATATACATTATATTATATATAAATAAATTAAGGTAAATATAATATTAAAAAATAAATAAAAGACAAACAAATAGAATTATAAATAATATATTTAAAAACAAGTAAGTGTAAAAAGGCCTTTCAGCCTTTTATAACGCCTTTAAAAAATTATAAATAACTACAAACTAGTATTAACAATGAACAACTTGTTCAAATAATACTATTGTCACGATCGTGAGTGGAAGAACCAAAATGCAGGCAGGCGGTGAAGGGGTTAACACAAGATTTTAATAATAAACAACAGAACAGAAAACAAAAACCCAAAATGGGGAAAACAGGACACGATCACTATAACAATAACTCAACAAAAACAAACACTTCCCTTGAAGGGGTAAAATAAACAATAAACACTAACCACGACACAACGTCCAAAACAAGTAAAGGTAGTCCACAGCTGCTACTAGGCAAACTAAGAGGAGCACGACACGGGGATACACATACATACACAACGCAATACACCAGCACAGGACAATGAAACATGAGGGTATATAAAGGGAAGACAAACGAGGAATAATTAAACAGGGCAGGTGTGGGTAGTAAACACTCAGGGAAGGATAACAAGGAAACAAGAGGAGCGGGGCCAATGACGAGAAACTAGAGAGAACGCATATTATTGTTAAAAGGACAATAATATGTTTCTCTCCACATATAACCAAAGGCTTTGCCATGGCTCTGCTACAGGACCAAGAAAGACATGACTAAATGAAGCAGAGCCATGACAGAAGCCCCCCCCTTAATGAGCACCTCCAGGTGCTCACCAAGGGGTAGACAAACGAGACAGGGCAAACGAGATGTGACAAACGAGACAGATCACAGACCATCTCGACAGGCTTCCCTTTCCTTTTTTTCTTGGGGCTAGGGTGAATTGTGCAAAGCCTGATGAAGATGGTCTCCACCAGACGGCAGCAGTCAGGCCACTGAGCGGGTACTCTGCCTGCACCCAGCACACATCTGGTGGTGCTCTCTACTCCAGGGGTGTGAGTGGGCCTCTTTGGTGTTCTGAAGTGCCCACTCAGCAGTCGCTCCTGGTGCCGAGCTGCATACACCACCCTCTGCTTGTCTCGGTCATCCAGCTTCTGCCAAAGTCCAATGATGGTGTTGGCTTCCTGGTTGGTCAGGCTGAGGACTGTGTGACCTCGGAGCACCACCAGATATTCCGCCAGCCTGTCCACATGTTGAAAACAAGGCACATTTTGGTAGTCAACAGCCTATTGAAAAACACAAACAATAATTGTTACATAAAATATTAAGTTTGATGCATTTTGCTTACTAATGACTTACCAAATGAGTAACTTTTAAGTAAAATAAGTGAAAACTCTGGGTTCACAGCACAGAAGCAGATGTTGACCATTAATTCATTGTTTTTTAATAAATAGTTCTTTTATTTTTGTTTAAAAAATACAGGAGTGGAATATACCGTCTCTTCATCGCCTTCCTGCCCTGCATCTTCCAACTCCAAGTGGACAGGTAAATCAGAAGGCTCAGAGGGGACAGGGGACGCAGACTGTGGGAGGCTATGTGCCAGAACACTGGTGTCAGGGACCAATGAAGGAGTTGAGGAGCCCAGGACAGAGGTGGCACTGCTTGTGACTGGGGTGAAAGAACCCAGTGTCAGTGTGGACAGTGGTGACAGAACAACATCCAGATCTCTTAAGGTGTGATCCTCGTTGATGTCACAGAAGCCCTCATCTTCCTCCCGCTCTTCCACATTGAGGTCATCAAGGAGCTCTGCTGTCTGCTCAGAGTCTGGGTTCATTTCCTGCAGTGCCTGACCATTCTGAAGCAACAAATACTGGACTCTAATGAGCTCACCTGGAATAAACACAATAAATAAACAGGAATTACATTCAAGTGAGAATTAAATATAATATATAAAGGCTGATATTTGACATAAATGCAGGTTTACACCAATAACAAATTCTCTTACCAGTGTAACGTGCAGGGGGACAAAACGTGGGGACCACTTTCCTGCCAAACAGCTTTTCATAATTGCAGTTTGCACAGTGAAGGAGTTCTCCTGTGTAGCTGCGCAAAGCTGATGGTTCAGATGACAAGGAAGCAGCCTCCCGGTCCTGGTTCCACCTGTGAAGCCCCTCCAGCAGATAAATCTGAAAGTTCAGACTGTTGGCACTGGTCCCTGTAAACAGACACAACAGTGTTAAGGGAGTCTTAAATAAACACGCTTAATGCTTTTTTCTACATATGCATTCTATGTGTGGCAGATACGTACCTGGGATGAAACGGTTGAGATGCAAGTGAAAGGACTCGAGAGAAGTGGAGCCTCTGGCACATCTGTATGTCCTCAGAAGCACACCACCCTTGGTTAAGGTCCCCTTCTCTGTATAGAGCACCACACCAGGGGGATCTTGGATGCATTTCACATGCTTCTTCTGGACACTCCAGATGTGCTCCATCCTTTCTCTGTCCAGGAGAGGAACACCCAGGGAGTCGTTGCCTTGGCTGCTCAGGAGCTCTGTAAGCAGCCTTTCAAGGAGAAGGATGGTAGTCTCCTCCCCGCAGGTCCTCCTCCGACAATGGAGAGCCAACTCTTCCCTCTTAAGGTGTTTGTCGACATCTTCATCTGTCAGCGCAGGCCAACCCTGGGACATCAGCAGCTCTCTCTTGGCTTTGCGGAGCAGAGAAACATCAGCACCATCCCATTCAAAGATGCACGCTGACAGTCGTGACATGAAGATGGGGTAAAGCTGATGGGCGTCGGTCGTACATCCCAAGGCGATCCTGTGCATAAAATGCCAGATGTCCAGCCTTATCAGGAGATCCGGCCATCCACTGAACCTAGCTTTCAGCTTGGTCTCTCCCACCTCAGTGCAGCACCCACAGTCAACGTACAACACGGCAGGTGGATCCACACCGGCCTGCTGGTAGCGTTTCACAAGACCGTCTACCATCTTGTCCAGTCCTGCTCCTTCCTGGGCTGTTAAGACACTGATGAGCACCTGGCCAAACTCGTTGCCAACAGAGGTGAGCCACAGTCCCGTTCCTCTGGCTGTGCCTGCCAGCTTTTTGGTGATCTGAAATAGACATAATTGGGAGCATGTTTAAAATGTAGTAAACATCAAACAGTGTAGAATGCTGAGCATACAATTTTTAAAATACCTTTTTAGTTGAATCCATCTTTAACACTGTGCCGTAAGTGGATGTTATCCTGGCATGGATTTCATCCAGCCTTGTCAGGATGTCTCGGCTGTAAACAGTGAGAAGACACTTCCAGCTTGGCACCACTGTAGGCTTTGGGGGCTCCTGGAATTTTATTGGCAACACTCCAGGGCGGTTGACGAAGTCAACACATTGGGTGGTGTACCGGGCCAGACACTTGAGCCACTCCTCGCTGTGGTTCTCATGCAGCTGTTTGATGACCCGTGTAGGACTGTTGCCTAGGCCACGCTCACGCAGGAATCTAATGACTCTCAGATCACAGGCATACCTAAGGAAAAGCAAAAATACACACATACAATAATGTTAAATACATCAAGTATTTGCAAATACTGACAGTGGAAGAAAAGTGAACTTACTTCTGCGTGAGGATGACCCGAAACTCAGAGCAATGGCCCAGATCCAGCTGTTGCAGGACAGTCTGACTCCAGGACACATGCGAGGCTTTGCACTTGGTACAGATGAGGGTTTCTGTGACCATGTTGTACATCCTATCGATGTCCAGAACCTGCCGTGCCCTCTTGTGCAGACCGCCTCCTGTAAGCTGATGCTGTCCACAGGCAGGATTGGGACAGAGCACCTTGACCCTCCACAGCTTATATGGCATCCACAGCAAAAGAGCATGGGCGAAAAATCTGTCTGGAGCTGGAGCCTGATTGTACGTAAGTGCTGGCTGTGGTGGGTAATACCAGAGCTGAAGGTTGTCACGGAGCTCTGGCTTTCCTTTGGACCCCATTCTAAAAAGCCTGCCGGCAATCCACCTGTGATCCTCTGGTGGTAAGGTCTCAGACCACAAACGAGGAAGCGGAACTGCAGACGGAGCTTGCAGTGATGCCCCAGAAGGAGCAGTCTGTTAAGGAAAAAAGACAAAACATTTAGTCATTTAGCTGCAAAGCATATTTTTTGTAATTTTACAAACATATCTCTTTTTTTAAATATTTGAATATTTCTAACCATCTGAATATGGTTAGAAATTTTGGCGGTTTCTCATCACTTGACATGAAATAAGAAGTCAAAGAAATAAAATTAGATGTCAAAAGTGAACAGAGCAAAATGGTGTGACTTCAATGAGCTGTAACAGTTAATATGCAAATTTCATAACCTTTAAAATGAAAAAATATGAGATTACTTACGGAGACGATACTGCATGACTCTGCAGGAGCGGTCACATCTGGAGTGGTTCTGGGGACAGAGGCTGGAACTCCAGGGTCCTGCGTCTATATAATCATGCAGTGAATTATGAAAGATTATAATAGATGCAGTGAATTATAACTCATCAAATATAACTGTCCAATAATTTTACCTCATGTTAGATGGAATTATACACCACTGTTCAGAGGCGTGTGACCAGAAAGATGCTTTAGATTATTACGTTCTCCAAAGTCTTAATTACTTGATCAAAAATAAATTAAAACAGTAATATTTTGATACTTAAAAATCACAGTTAAAATGGTTGACTACTTAATAAAGCGTGACAAAATGTTGGACCGTTTTTGATCAATTTAAGGTGTCACTGCTGAACAGCAGTGTATATCGAATGTATTTAATTAAAGCATTATGCAATACTGTAAAGTTCTGATCTTATTTCATTACAGTATGGTTTCCTGGAATAAAAATATGTGCTGTACAAAGTGGAGGCGAGCGTAATGTGTTAACTTTACTTAACAGCATGAAATGTGGATTATGCCAATACTTACAGAGACAGTGGTGCTTGGTTTCGGGGCACTGGACACTGCTGCGCTGGGTTGGTCATCCACACGAGATGGTCTTCTAGCCGCACTCAAATTTGGCTTCGCTGCAGCAATGTGAGACCCGCTAAACCTTGGTTTGGTAAACTGAAAGTACAAAACAATTACAATGACATTTTCTGTACTTTATAAATTGTCAACAGAATAGAGTATTTGACACTAAAATATGGCTAATAGAAAAATTGTTATTACCATTGACAAACTCGGAGTTATCCTTGATGGTGAAGGCTGCGGCCGGGCCTGAGGCTGGGGTTCACTCTGCTCCTGTGCCGCTGCAGCAGCAGGCTGTTGTTCTCTGACCCTCTGTGTTTGTTCAGAAGAGGCAGTGGGCTGCTTATAACAACAAAAACACATACACACATTTTTGAAAGAGGAACATTGGTTTGCTTAAAAAAATACTTGCAACGCATTCACATTAATGTTACCTTCTGAGTGTGAAAACCACATGCGCACTTTTGGACCGCTCCATGCAAGGTCAACTGGCCACGGGATTGCATCGGACATTTTTCAATCTGTAACACAAATGCATTTGTAACTAAACAATAATGGTTACATGAGCAACTCCATTAAAAGAGAAAGTTGAAGACATTTTACACTTTAATTCAAACCACCTATTCAATGAATATCCCTCCCCCACCCTTTTTTTAACAGTCAATAGTTGCAAGGTATCACATAATTCTCAAAATACCTGAAATCAATTAATATCTGTAACCTTTTGATAAATCTTGTGCCACTGCTTCTGCCTCGGAGCTGGCCTGTTGCCATCTGATGGCTAGACTCCTGTGCTGGCAAATTTTCTGAGAAGAGAAACCCATTCAGCGTCCGACATGGCTTTATGTGACCTTTTTGTAGCCATCTTGTCCTAAACCGTTTTGGACAAAGTACTTAATTAAATAAACATTAACACAAAACAAAACAGTTTTCATGCATAAATCATGCGATGAGGTTATGCATTCTTACCGTTAATACAACCGTCAGAAATATACTCTTTGTTTGTAAAATAAACGGAGAGGTTCATGCAGTGATGTTCGCTCTTCGGTCGTGAACTTTCTACTGTACCTTCCTGACCTCTGACACTCCCCCTTCATTCATTCCTCTCGTCATAGATCGTTCGCCTTCGGATGAGTTCGGTAGCGGAGGCAGGGCGCCCTCGACATTCTCTTGTGCTACGATTGGTCAAATGTTGAAAATGTTGAACTTCCGCTCGGCGATTGGCTGCAAATGTTGAAGCGCTCTCACGCGATTGGCTACCCCTTCTTTCTAACCTCTCGTCAAAGATCGTTCGCCTTCGAATCAGTTCGGAAGCGGGGGCGGGTCGCCCTCGACATTCTCTTGCGCTCCGATTGGTCAAATGTTGAAAAATGTTGAACTTCTGCTCTGCGATTGGATGCAAATGTTGAAGCGCTCTCCCCCTATTGGCTACCAATGTTGAACACTGCAACGCGATTCGCTGCAAATGTTGAAGCGCTTCCACGCGATTGGCTGTGAGTTCAACATTCATCAACATTTTGCCGGATGATCCTTCGGCAGCTGGCGTTCAGGTCGCAGTCTCCTCTGGAGGCGTGGGTTAGAATCCCACTTCTGACATTGCTTTGCACACGCTGGAGCCTCCTGGTGCTCACGTGCCTGGCCTTATACGGAAACGGTCCATCGCTGAATTTCTGTCAGACAGTGTAAGGCACAGGCGGCAAACCCAGTTCCTGGAGAGCCTGTCTCCAGCAGAGTCTAGCTCCAACCACAGCTGCCTTGAAATTGCTAGTAATCCTCTCAAGGGTTTGATGAGCAGTGAGCGTGCATTCTGTACGCCTTTGCCGTGTGTCGATTTGCATTCGTCTTGTGCTGTTTTCGTGTGCACAGCAATTCGGAGGAGCCGTGAGGGTGGGTCAGTGGCGCAATGGATAACGCGTCTGACTACGGATCAGAAGATTCTAGGTTCGACTCCAGGCTGGCTCAATGCACCTCAGCAGCTTTGGGGCGTCCTCTGACCCGCGCCAAAAATAGCTCAGTCGGCAGCAGCAGCTTGCCAGGCCTTCGATAGCTCAGTTGGTAGAGCAGAGGACTGTAGGCGTCTCACTAGTCATCCCTTGGTTGCTGGTTCGAATCCGGCTCGAAGGAAGTATTTTTTTAACCCTTGGAGACCGTGCAAACACCTGTTTGTTTAAAGATTCATGGAAAAGCGCCATAGGGCGTCCAAAAACAAATTGGCTGACTGGGAATCGAACACAGGCCGCGGTGGTGAGAGCACGGAATCCTAGCCACTAGACCAACAGGGAGTACATGTCTGTCTCTGGCCATTCAATGGTGCCGGGGGTGCCTGGCTCGATGTGTAGCCTTAATCGAGACAGTCTTTCGGAAGGTGCATAAACAGTTTCGGCAAGAAAGGCCGCATTTACACCGCAGTTCTTGATGCTCAATTCCGTTTTTGTGACTATATCCGACCCGCTTACAGCTTCTTTTAAAAGTGACACATATCCGATATCTGCATTTACACTGCACATGGCAAAACAACCCGAGGTAGACGTACTGACCCAAAAAAAAAGTAAAAACTTAATTCTTATTTAATAGCCGTTTCATACAGAGATCTCGGAAAATGAACGCATAATGTGTCCCAGGATTTGTCCCCCAGTGCGCCTTCACACATAAAGACATGTGATAAAAAACTGTAATGTAATGTCATGTGCAGATTTTTTGATCGTGAATGTAGGGCTGTCAAGGTGACGGAATTTCCCTTCCTGTGTTTTTAGGTGGCTCAAAAGCGCGGTTTGCTTTTATTGCCGCTTTCCTTTTATATTTAGCCAAATAGGGCTAAATAAGCTATATTGTTTGGGTTATTATTATGTAGAATATATTGTAATATGATACGACATATAATATGAATTTTAATTTTGATTAATTTCTAACTTTAACTTGCATTTAAGCAGACAACGCTATTCTCTCGTCTTGAGATGCAGTATGATGATAAGGACGTACATGCATTCATGCGTGATTAAGCTAAATAGAGCCTACCAATAGTTTTTTTAGTTTTTGAATAATTGACAAACTCGCTTAGCTCTTGTTTCCTGGCAATTGTATAAAATTTCCAGGATCATCGCTCTGTTTGAAAGGAATGAATGATGTACAACTCACAATGACGGGTGAATATCCGATCTGTCTGCTTACATGGCCGACGCAAGGGAAGTTAGGTAAATCGTGGACAATTGTTCATTCATATAGATTGCCATCGGTCGACTAGGCAGACGAAGGGCTCATATATCTGAATTGTACGCCAAATTCTCGCTCACTCTTATTATGATTGGGACTTTTTTCCCTTATCGGAGTTTAGGGGCCGTTTTCCCGGAGAGGCATCGTACAGACACCACAAGGGGTGGCAAAGTGCTGCGGGCATGGACCCTCGCGCCACAAAATGCCTATTCATCCCCTCACCACCTAATCTTCATCACCCATCACGAGGAGCTTTCGCTTCCCCCTGACCCTAACTCTGCCATAGTCTTCCTCACGTCCGCAGCGCCCTAGACTTGCTAGTTTGCTGCCCCTTGCTGCCTATGTGGCGCGACATCCAAAGATCCAGGGAGTCTTCAAGTGACCCAGATTCAAATTCTATAGCTCCTCGCAGCCCCCTCATTCGGTTTCCAGAGTTTGAAGTCGGTACGGCCTCGTTATGTAATATATTGCACGTTTTGGGGACGTTGCGGGCCGTTTATTCTTCTGGAATATTTTTTGTGATTTTTTTTCGAGCACTTGCCGTACAGCGAGGGGTTTTTGTACAAAAATAAAGCAGAATATTTCTGAAAATGCTGGTCAGAGATTTATTTCTGTGAAAAGTGCATTTGTAACACGTGAGCATTTTGACAGCCTGAAGTGTGCAATATACCTATAGGGGCGCTTCTAGGATACATATCTGTGGTTTGTCACAAGAAAATGGGTTTAGAGTATGAAAAATTGACCGTTTACAGCATTGTCCACCGTTAGCCTAAACGGCTACTGTCAAATAAGTTACGACTGGGACTTCCGGTGGTTTTGCTAGTCACGGAAGTCCCAGTCATAACTTATTTGACAGTCGGTCGGTAGGCTACTAATGTACAAAACACTTTTCACACAAGAAAAAGCACTAGAAAATGTTCCCTAGGTTCCAGTAAGCCACTCTCTCGGTATGTGAAACAGGGGCCAACAGACTACCAGAATATAAAGTTTGGGGCCCCCGACACTCTTAACCTATCCCATTCATTTTCATAGCTCACGGTGGACAATGGGACAGAAAGGTCTGATCGACCTGCAATTCACGTATATGCCTCGTCACGGGGCCTTGGGTCATGTTCTGGGTTCCGCGCCCCTCGGACCTCGTTGACCTCTCACTTTGCCCAAAAAGACACCAGCGCCTACATATAGGTTGCGAATGTACGCTCTAGAATACAGGGGTCAAAGGGTCACAGGGTCTTAATACTCGACGGTATACCGCGGGGGTCTCCCAAGCCGGGATATCGATACCGTGGTTCTCGGTCACCTCGAAGTATCTTATTTTGAAAAAAGATTGAACCTTAATTTTGTTCAGTTTGCTCATTCAAGAGGGTCTTTCAGGCTATGAAATGAAGAAGCCTGCATGAGAGACTTTTGCAAACCGCACTATAAATCGTTTCCCACGGTTCTAGAGAGCCACCCTCACGGTATGTTAAACAAGGGCCTACAGACTACTAGAATCTTTAATACTGTCTTACGGTATAAATGTGGACGACGTTAAAATCCTTCAGCAGAGTGAAGACATTTCGGATCATTATCTGGTATTATGTTTGCTTCACTGGCCTACGGCTGCAAATAAAACTCATTGTTACAAATATGGTAGAACAATAACTTCAACTACCAAAGATGCGTTTCTCGATAATCTGCCCGAATTGTCTCAAATCATGAGAAATAACGTTGAAGATCTTGACATTACCACTGAAAATTTTAATTCCACCTTCTCGGTAACGCTAGACAAAGTTGCTCCACTACGTTTAAAGAAGATTAAAAATGGCAGCCCCACACCGTGGTATAATGAACACACTCAGGCTCTAAAGAAAGCGGCCCGAAAAATGGAGCGAACGCCTACTTTTCATCACTAATAGAAGAAAACCAGCACAACCCTAGGTTTTTATTTAACACAGTGGCTAAATTAACAAAAAATAAATCGTCAGTGACTTCTGATCCTGTATATCAGCATAGCAGTGATGAATTTATGAACTACTTCACATATAAAATCCAAGATATTAGAGAAAAAATTATAACAATGCAATCAGAAGTGAAACCCGCTGAACAAACTAACTACAGCGCCCTTAAGGAGAAAATGCAATTATTTTATACCGTAGATCAAGATGAGCTGTCTAAAATTATTAGATCATCTAAATCAACAACATGCATACTAGACCCTATACCTACAAATCTACTGAAAGAGATGCTCCCAGAAATTATAGATCCTCTTCTTGGTATTATTAACTCATCTCTGACATTAGGACATGTGCCTAAAGCATATAAGGTGGCTGTTATAAGGCCCCTTGTCAAAAAACCCCAACTCACCCTAGAGAACTAAGAACTACAGACTAATATCGATCTACCTTTCATATCTAAATTCTGGAAAAAGTAGTTTCAACTCAATTATGCTCCTTCCTCCAAAGGAATGACATCAATGAAGAATTCCAGTCTGGATTTAGAGCATGTCACAGTACAGAGACTGCTTTGATCAGAGTTACAAATGATCTGCTATTGGCGTCTGACCGAGGTTGTATCTCGTTATTGGTGCTGCTAGACCTTAGTGCTGCATTCGATACCATTGACCACAGCACACTCCTACATAGACTCGAAAATTATGTCGGCATTAAGGGAATAGCTTTGAAATGGTTTAAATCTTATTTATCCGACCGTTTTCAATTTGTAGCAATAAACAATGAGGTGTCACGCAAATCGCAAGTCCAGTACGGTGTACCACAGGGCTCAGTCTTAGGGCCTCTGCTCTTCGCATTATACATGCTACCTCTAGGAGATATAATAAAGCGACACGGAGTTAGCTTTCACTGTTATGCTGATGATACTCAACTTTATATTTCCTCGAAGCCTCATGAAACACAGCAGTTCCATCGAATAATGGAATGCATAGTCGATATAAAAAACTGGATGAGTAACAACTTTTTATTACTGAACTCGGACAAAACGGAAGTGTTACTTATTGGACCGAAAACTGCTATAAGTAACAACCAAGAATACTGTTTAACTATTGACGGATGTTCCATAAAACCCTCGTCGTCAGCAAAGAATCTTGGCGTTCTATTCGATAGTAATCTGTCATTTGAGAGCCACGTCGCCAACACCTGTAAAATTGCGTTTTTCCATTTAAGAATATATCTAAACTACGTCATATGCTGTCAATCTCAGATGCAGAGAAGTTAATTCATGCAT
Organism: Triplophysa rosa; assembly: GCF_024868665.1. Lineage (NCBI taxonomy): Eukaryota > Metazoa > Chordata > Actinopteri > Cypriniformes > Nemacheilidae > Triplophysa > Triplophysa rosa. Next base: position 1,295,243 of record NC_079906.1, on the reverse strand, counting down.
TCATGACATCAAGACTAGATTACTGTAATGCACTGTTAGGTGGTTGCCCTGCAGGCTTATTACAAAAACTCCAATTGGTCCAAAACGCGGCAGCTCGAGTTCTTACACGTACAAAAAAGTATGAACATATTAGCCCGGTTCTGTCAACCTTGCACTGGTTACCTATAAAGCATCGCGTTAACTTTAAAATCTTGCTTATTACCTATAAAGCCTTACATGGTTTAGCTCCTCAGTACTTGAATGAACTCCTTTTGTATTACAGTCCTTCACGTGCATTACGCTCTCAGGCGTCCTGTCAGTTGGTAATACCTAGAATTTCAAAATCAAGTGCAGGTGGTAGATCCTTTTCCTATCTAGCGCCTAAACTTTGGAATAGTCTTCCCTGCACTGTCCGGGAGGCAGACACACTCTGTCAGTTTAAATCTAGACTAAAGACGCATCTTTTTAATCTTGCATACACTACTCTCCATAATATAAATCTTCATGAGGGTTTAGGCTGCATTAGTTAGATCAACCGGAACCAAAAACACAACTGATGTACTTGTTGCATCAAAGAGTACAGAACAGTACTCTACTCTCAGCCAGTCTTGTCTCATTGTTCCAAGGTTACCACAGCGAGCAGGATGCAGTTCATGGCCTGACCTGATGGTAGAGCGGAGAATGGGAAGTGGGGACCTGACAAGAGCTGAGATGATAGAGCTGGATAAAGAAGGACGCGGTCTCTTGACATGTCTTCACCACAAAATTCAAATGCTATTAGATTATTAATGATAATCTTAAACTATAATTTATTTTATTATTAAGTTTATTTATTTTATTTAGCCTTGTTGTGCAAGTTCTCTGGAGCTTGTGCAGAGGCAGCAGCTTTTGCCAGAGGGGAACTGGAATCCCCTGGTTGGGCCTGGGTTCTCCTGAGGTTTTTTTTCTCGATTAGAGTTTTGGGTTCCTCGCCACCGTTTGCATACTGTTTTTGCACTATCTGCCTGACCGGGGGGGCTGCTTTAGAATCTTAAAGTTTTACTTAATTAATATTGCATATAGGAATTTATAGTCTGTTATATTTGACCTGTGCTTCTCTTCCTTTATCTTAAATGTGTGCTCTCACTGAGCGTGTGTGTGTCGTGTCGTGTGCTATGTGTGTGTGCGTACTTGTCTGTGTACGTGTGTGGTGGGTGTGTGTGTGCGTGCGCATCCGTGTGTGTGTGTGTGTCTCTGTGTCTGTGTGTGTTGGTGCGTGTGCGTGTTGTGTGTGTGGAGTGTTTTGTGTGTGGGTTGTCTGTCTTCTGTGTTTTCAACCTTTCTTGTTTTTGCAGGTACAACTTTGATTGTTTTGCTTGTAGTCAATGTGTCTCATGTGCAGCTGCTTTGTAACAATGAAAATTGTAAAAGCGCTATATAAATAAAGTTGAGTTTGAGTTAAAGTTTGGGGCCCCTCGAGCACCCGGGGTGTGAACGGGAGCCGCCGACACTCTTAACTTATCCCATTCGTTTTCATAAGCTCTTGATGGACAATTAGGGTTGGGGTACAGAATGGTCTGATTGACCCGCAATTCACGTATATGTCTCGTCACGGGGCCCTGGGTCATGTTCTGGGGTTCCGCGCCCCTCGGACCTCGTTGACCTCTCACTTTGCCCAAAAAGACAGCAGCAGCCTACATATAGGTTGTGAATGTACGGTCTAGATTACAGGGGTCAAAAGGTCGTAGAGTCTTAATACTCGGTACGGTATACCGTGGGGGTCTCCCAAGCCGGAATATCGAGTTCCGCGTCTGTAGACGCTTCCGGAGACAGATTTCCACCTGGAAAGCAACTGCCTCACGTGGCCTTCGCAGGCACAAGTCCCCATAGAGATCAATGCGAGGGAGAGAGATGTATGAAAAATAATAAAAAATATTAAATTTAATATCCCAATCCAGCCCTCTCGGTATGTCGTCGAGGGCCAACTGACGCAAGTTTCTGTAAAGTTTCGGGCTCCTGGGGCCTTCGCGGGTGGTACGGGAGCCTCTGACACCTGCAACCTATCCTATTATTTTCAAAGGTGCCTATCGTACAGAGACCCCCGAACGGCCCCGGGGACTCCGAATGACCCTGATTCAAATTCTGTAGCTGCTCGCCTCCCCCTCATTCGGTTCCCCAAGTTTGAAGTCGGTACGGCCTCGTTATGTACTATATAGCACGTTTTGGGGACGTTGTGGGCCGTTTATTTTTCTGGAATATTTTTTGTGATTTTTTTTGGATCACGTGCCGTACACCGAGGGGTACGGGCTTCGGATATGTGGTGCGTGAAGGTGTGAAGAACCAGCATTTGAAGCCCCGAGGTTTCTGTACAAGAATAAAGGAGAATTTTGCTGAAAATGCTGTTCAGAGATGCATTTCTGTGAAAAGTGCATTTTGCAGTAAGCAAAATAAGCATTTTAGTAGCCTGAAGTGGGCAATATACCAATATGGGGTGCTTCTAGGATGCATAGCTGTAGGTTTGTCATACAAAGGCTGTTTACAGTCTTAAAAATTGACCGTTTACAGTATTGTCCACTATAAGCCTACGAGGCTACTGTCAAATAAGTTATGACTGGTACTTCCTGTGGTTTTGCCGAGTCACAGGAAGTCCCACACGTAACATGTTTGGCATGGCTCTCATAGGTAGCTAATGTACACACCATTTTTAAGCATCTGGAGCACATCTATGAGCCTTAATGCACGTCATTGTGAAGGGCTAAGCCTCTCATACACTCTACTGTTGGTTAAAGCTATATATCTCCATACTTAGGCTTATAATGACCCTTAATAGGCTTTGTCCATTATTTACCTATGAGGGCCCCATAAGATAAGTTAAGACTGGGACTTCCTGTGGTCACAGGAAGTCCCACACGTAACACTTTTGGCGCGGCTCCCATAGGTAGCTACTGGACACACCATTTTTAAGCTTCTGGAGCACAACTGTGAGCCTTAATGCACGCCATTGTGAAGGGCTGTGACTCTCATACACTCTACTGTTGGATTAAGCTATATAACTCCTTACTTAGGCTTATAATGACCCTTAATAGGCTTTGTACATTATTTACCTATGAGAGTCCCATTAAATGAGTTACGAATGTACATGCCACATGTAACACTTTTGGCACGGCTAACATAGGTAGCTAACGGACACACCATTTTTAAACATCTGAAGCACAACTATGAGCTTTATTGTACATCATTGTGAAGGAATGTATCTTCTGTGTACAATATTATTGGTTTTACCTGTATAATTCATTTCCAAAGCAAAAAATGGTCATTTAGAGTCTTTGTACATTCGCCACGTATGAGGTCCCCTTCAAATAAGATACAGATGTAAGAAATTGGCGTGTGCGACAAAGCGCTAAGGATTCCCAACCTGTAGCACAAAATCACAATTCACAAAAATGCATCAAACTCCTTACCTGTCGCATAGGAGGAGAATTTACACAGTTTTAAGCCTGTAGAGCACAATATTGAGCTTTAATGTACATTATCATGAAGGAATGTGTCTCCATAGGCTTTGTCCATTATTTACCTATGAAGGTCCCATTAAATAAGTTACGAATGTACATGCCACACGTAACAATTTTGGCACGGCTCCCATAGGTAGCTAATGGACACACCATTTTTAAGCATCCAAAGCACATCTATGAGCCTTAATGCACTTCATTTGGAAGAGCTAAGACTCTCATACACTCTGCTGTTGGCTAAAGCTATAGAACTCCTTACTTAGGCTTATAATGACCCTTAATAGGATTTGTCCATTATTTACCTATGAGTGTCCCATTAAATAAGTTACACATGTATTGTCATTTTGAGCATAATAACCATGTTACAAAGCTGTAATAAGCAGGTAATTGCCAAACTGAGTCACACACAATTTTGGCACGGCTCCCATAGGTAGCTAATGGACACACCATTTGTAAGCTTCTGGAGCACATCTATGAGCCTTAATGCACGTCATTGTGAAGGGTTGTGACTCTCATACACTCTACTGTAGGATTAAGCTATATAACTCCTTACTTAGGCTTATAATGACCCTTAATATTCTTTGTCCATTATTTACCTATGAGGGTCCCATTAAATAAGTTACACATGTATTGTAATTTTGAGCATAATAACCATGTTACAAAGCTGTAATAAACAGGTAATTGACAAACTGAGTCACACACACTTTTGGCACGGCTCCCATAGGTAGCTAATGGACACACCATTTTTAAGCTTCTGGAGAACAACTGTTAGCCTTAATGCACGTCATTGTGAAGGGCTGTGACTCTCATACACTCTACTGTTGGTTAAAGCTATATATCTCCCTACTTAGGCTTATAATGACCCTTAATAGGCTTTGTCCATTATTTACATATGGGGGTCCCATTAAATAAGTTATGAATGTACATGCCACACGTAACACTTTTAGCACGGCTCCCATAGGTAGCTAATGGACACACCATTTTTAAGCTTCTGGAGCACAACTGTGAGCCTTAATGCACGTCATTGTGAAGGGCTAAGCCTCTCATACACTCAACTGTTGGTTAAAGCTATATATATCTCTACTTAGGCTTATAATGACCCTTAATAGGCTTTGTCCATTATTTACCTATGAGGGCTCCATAAGATAAGTTATGACTGGGACTTCCTGTGGTCAAAGGAAGTCCCACACGTAACACTTTTGGCGAGGCTCCCATAGGTAGCTAATGGACACACCATTTTTAAGCTTCTGGAGCACAACTGTGAGCCTTAATGGACGTCATTGTGAAGGGCTGTTCCTCTTATACACTCTACTGTTGGTTTAAGCTGGATAAATCATTGACAAAGCAAACGAGACCACTGACAGGGGTCTTACTCTGTCTTCCTAATTTTGGGCCCTTCGAGTGAATCGCAGATGTGAGAAAACATTGTGTCGATGCACACCGGCGCTTTTATGTAAACGTTCAACTCAAAAGTCAAAGAAAAGGGCTTTGGGCTGTTTAAACATGTGTCACACAGCCGCTGGGCTCAAATGAGGCAGTCAGCTCCGAGACGAGGCGTCCGGGTCTTCGGGCAGGCTTCGGGGGCATCGGGCAGGCCTCCCTCAAGTTTAGGCTGCAAGGGGGATGCGTAGGCGTTCTGTGGATGGAGGCATGGCCAGCGGGAAGCCCCGCCCAAAATAGGTTACAAGGGGCACGCGTAGGCTTCTCGTGTACGTCAAGGTCCGGAGCCGGCCCGTAGACTGCGAGGGGGTTGTTTAGGCGCTCTTCGGGAGGCTTAGTCGCAACCTGATCGGCGCGCGTGGCTTAGGCTGGGAACTTACGTCGAGTCGCCCCCTCGTGGTTCTGCCCAAGAGAGCGCCTAAGCCTTCGTTCCTTGACTCAAAAATTAGGCACTTTGGGCATTTTTCATGGGTCCCCCTGGTGTCGCCGCCGCCCCATGACTCTTCCGTTCGATCGCAGGCGCTCTCCCCTTCGTTTCAGCACCGCCGGGCGACCTGGGAAAAATTTGGGGGCGTCGGCACGCAGCTTCCATAACTAGCCGTCCGGTGCGTGTCAACTAAGTTACACGTTACGTTTGATGGCCTTAGGCATGCAACGGCACGTATCCGATTCATATAAGATGTATATCCACATATGATTGAGGCCTAAAACCTATCTGAAAATATCGGAATCCATGTGCTTTTTTCCTGCTTACACGGTCATGGGTCATATCCGATCTGTGCCACATTGGAGGAAAAATCGGAATTGGGTCACTTGATACACGCGGCCTAAATGGGTCTCAGCGGGAAAAAATAATACCACCATGCTGCCCCGTGTGAGGCTCAAACTCACGACCTTCAGATTATGAGACTGACGCGCTGCCTAACTGCGCCTACGAGGCCAGTGACAGACAACAATCGTCAAAAGTGAAAGTACTTTTTATAGATATAACAAGGACACTATCCATTTGGTTTCTGCCAAACGTTGTTGTTTTTTCATAAATATGCTGGTCATTAATGCAATTAGTGGAATAAATGTAATTATTGCTAAATGTAGATACAAGACTTCATGGTTTATCATTAAGCATTAAATCGAAAAGTCAAGTGTCAAAAAGTGCGGGGGCATGTCCTCTCCGCCCCTTCCGGGAATTGCGCCACTGGTCGGACGTTATTGCGAAATGGCCTATGTGTGGCTTATGTGTAATTAATGCTATATGTAGATACAAGACTTCATGGTTTATCATTAAGCATTAAATCGAAAAGTCAAGTATCAAAATGTGCGGGGGGCATGTCCCCTCTGCCCCCTTCCGGGAATTGCGCCCCTGGTCGGACGTTATTGCAAAATGGCATATGTGTGGCCTATGTGTAATTAATGCTATATGTAGATACAAGACTTCATGGTTTATCATTAAGCATTAAATCTAAAAGTCAAGTGTCAAAAAGTGCGGGGGCATGTCCCCTCTGCCCCTTCCGGGAATTGCGCCACTAGTCGGACATTATTGCGAAATGGCCTATGTGTGCCATTGAATGGCTGCTATCACAGAGACGCCCGATCCACTCAGGTTCTTGCCATGCTGCAGTCAGGATGGCCAAGCGGTCTAAGGCGCTGCCTTCAGGTCGCAGTCTCCTCTGGAGGCGTGGGTTTGAATCCCATTTCTGACATTGCTTTGCACACGCTGGAGCCTCCAGGTGCTCACGTGCTTGGCCTTATACGGAAACGGTCCATCGCTGAATTTCTGTCAGACAGTGTAAGGCACAGGTGGCAAACCCAGTTCCTGGAGAGCCTGTCTCCAGCACAGTCTAGCTCCAGCCACAGCTGCCTTGAAATTGCTAGTAATCCTCTGAAGGGCTTGATGAGCAGTGAGCGTGCATTCTGTACGCCTTTGCCGAGTGTCGATTTACATTTGTCTTGTGCTGTTTTCGTGTGCACGGCAATTCGGAGACCGCCGTCTGGGTGGGCCAGTGGCACTCCATGTCACCTGCACATCGTGGTTATTCTTGGTAATAACAGTCAATCACATTCCGGGCTGCAACCAAGAATCGAATGCAATGGCCAATCAGCGCTCGTATCGCTACCATGATTCCCCAAGTAACAACCAAGAATTGACCAATTAACCTCAAAAGACCATTGAGACATGCGGATGACGACTGGAGAAGTTGACAACATTTATTCATCAACTTCTGACCAACATTTGCAAAGTAAGTCAGTCTTTTTTTGTCAACAAAAATAAAGTGGCAAATATAGTATGTAGTTGTTTTAAATTAACAACCTGTAGATCGACAAACTTTGTAGGATTTCAGTGAATTAAAATGCACAAACCAGAAGCCAAAATACCAAACAAATAGAGAAGGGATGGCGCTTAAAACATAAAATAGTTAATTTCCATGTGTGTATTTATGAGGAATATGTACCGTTATGGATGTGACATAATCCTGTTATGGAGTATGAAAAAATACTTGCAGATCATCAGATTATGTAGCAATCTTTAAGAATTGGCTGAAAACACATATCTTCCGTCAACACCTAACGTTAACCGATCAGTTCTGTTTTCTACACTTCTATCTATCTATCTATCTATCTATCTATCTATCTATCTATCTATCTATCTATCTATCTATCTATCTATCTATCTATCTATCTATCTATCTATAAAAAAAATCCTTAGCTTTGTATACTGTGGTGGGCTATATGAGACCAGTTCTAGTGCATTTATGCTTTTTGTTGTCCTTGTGTTGTTCCAATTGCTTTCATTGTTTACCTCATTTGTAATTCGCTTTGGATAAAAGCGTCTGATAATTGTCTAAATGTAAATGTAAAATCGCAAATGCTTTGAAATTTTTAAGAGAGACCTCACACGGGTATTAAACCTACCAAATATTGCCATCTGAGCTATAAATGTATAGAAAAACTTTGGTTAAAAAAAACGTTTTTCATGGTAAGGTAAGGTTGATCTTTGCATCGAATTACCCATATAGTAATGTAATATACACGGCTGCATAACTAATGTGTTACCAAATAGAATAGAATAAAACTTCATTGTCACTGTTTAGGAACAATGAAATACAGTTTAGAAGCGCTTCTGGATGACAGGTGAACAATTATTATAAAAAAACACGTATTTATAAGTTATAACAAATAGAAATAAAATATATACAGTTACATTTTAAGAGCAGCCAAAGACCAATATACGTAGACAAAGGCATTAATACACACAAAAATATAAATCCTCAAAATGTGTTTGTCTGTTTCTCTATAGTTTTTATATCTTAATTTTTTTATTTAGATGGAACCTCGCTTCAGGAGACGGGCTGATGGCAGCCTGAATCTGACAGATACAGTGGAAGCAACAAAGGTGAAGGAAGTCAACAAAGGAAAGCCATACACAAGACTCCTGTCCCCGGAGGCAGTGCAGGACAAGGCCAAGAAAAGCTTAAGTCAGCACATTTATTTGTATAACACTTTTTTGGTTTGTTAAGTATTGCACCGGACTGGGCACCAGCTTGATCACCGGCTGGGACACCGGCTGCACCGGACTGGATGCCGGCAGCACCGGCTGGGATGCCAGCTGCACCGGACTGGACACCGGACTGGACGTCGGCTGCACCGGCTGGGACGCCGACTGTTGCACCGGACTGGACGTCGGCTGTTGCACCGGACTGGACACCGGCTGCACCGGACTGGACGCCGACTGCACCGGACTGGATGCCGGCTGCACCGGACTGGACGCCGACTGGATCACCGGCTGGGACGCCGGCTGCACCGGACTGGATTCCGGCTGCACCAGACTGGGCGCCAGCTTGATCACCGGCTGGGACACCAGCTGCACCGGACTGGACGCCGGCTGACCCGGCTGGGATGCCGGCTGCACAGGAATGGATGCCGGCTGGATCACCGGACTGGACGCCGGCTGCAACGCCAGCTGGATCACCGGATGCACCGGACTGGAAACTGGCTGCACCTCCAGGCGTGGACGCACCTCCTCGATGCTTCTCCCTCTTCCTCCCGTTCATCGGGCCCGTGGCGAGTTAGCCGGGTCCGTGGAGGACAGAGGGAGTTCTGGCTCGGAGGAGCTCACAGACGTCGTCCTTGGGTCACTCCTCCCCCACTCGCCGCAGGTGCCGCCAGGAGAATCGGGGAGCTCAAGCCGGAGGGTACTGAGTCCTCCCGGGCAGCGGCAGCCAGGACGAGGCCCTCCGGAGCGGACGACCATGGGGTGAAAGCTCCGAGTGGAACCTCAACCTCGGGACCGTCACGGTTGGCCACGAACCTGACCATGTCCGCAAACCCAAGGGGAGCCAGCAGCCTCTTCTCCGACGGGGCGAGGCGCTGAGTGAGGCAGCAGTTGAAGATCGCCTTCAACTCTGCTTCGCCAAACTCAGACGACCTCGCCACCGTCGAGAATGCCCCGGCGAACTCCCGGTTCCCGTAACTCCCCTGACGAAACCCTAGCAGCAAGTGGGCTTGGGCGGCACGTGAGGACGACGCCGTGCCGTCGTTTGGAGCTGCCTGCTGGGTTCGGGCTGGCTCGGTCATTCTGTCACGAATCTCGTGGGAGAACCCAATCGCAGGCAGCGGGAGATGAAGGGGTTAAACAGAAAGCTTTATTGAAACAAGACACGCAAAACAAAAACCCACAGTGGGGAAAACAAGACACGATAATAATGGAAATCATAAAACAGGAACATAAACTGACTAAACTAAACTACAAAGACTAACACCACACTCGACAAAACTACAATGAACTAACAATAACTAGACTCACGGAACCACCAGCAACAGGAAACAAGCATGGGACAGGAAACTTTGAACATACAGCACAGAGGTAAGCATACAGACAAGGAATTGTATACAATGACCGAGCAACAAGACATTGAAACATGAGAGTCTTATATAGGGCAAGACAAACGAGGGATAATGACACAGGGCAGGTGAGGGTAATGAAACACGGGAGGGAAGCAATACATGAAACGAGAGGGGCAGGGCCAATGACAAGACACGAGAAAAAACATGGAGTGTCAAAAGATAAACACCCCATGGTTTTCTCACACAAAACCAAAGGCTTTGCCATGGCTCTGCCGCAGGACCTAGAAAAACATAACTAAATAAGGCAGAGCCATGACAGCTTACTGTAAACCATCATCTGAGGCTGATGTGTTGCGCCATATCAGCAGTAGCGAGCTAGCCCTACATTGCAGGAGAACCACTCGCGGGACCAAGGAGACCCTGGCGATGATTAAGAGCCATATTCAGGCCTTTAATGGCGATGCTGGTCGTGACACTCTGGGAGTCCCACTAATTAACTCAGACCGGATGAGAGAGATCTTGAAGTCCCAGCGGAAGCATGTGGCCTGCATCCAGGATCCTCTAGGTGTGCCGCTCTACATGCAGACGGGCACTCTAGTGAAGGGAGGGCACCGTCTGCCAACCTACCGCTGTGCCACAAGTTCCACTTCGCTGGAGTCATTTCACCTGCACCTTAACAGATTCATCCCAGATTCACAGACTGTTCATGACCCATGGCCAGGTAGCCCAGAGACCTGATGTCAACAGGATTTCAGAATGCATCGCACTCAAGCTTTTGAAGGAATTCAGGGAAGCCAGAAACAGGCCTAAAAACAATAAGGGCAAAACCTTTCCAATTGCTCAGGCAATTGTGATGATGTATAGTCACATCAAGCAGCTGCTTGAAGACTGCCGAGAGCTTCTCAACAAGACCAACCTGGTGCTAGTTACAATCAACAACACTACAGTGTCATCTTGGTGAGTTGGTTATTGCCTTCCTGAGTTCACTTTAGTAGTATATTCCTTCTAACAACTTCTGAATTAACTATTCTAAATTACACACTTATTTGTATATTAGATACATTAAACGTTGTTTCACAGAAATTTTACACAGCTCTCAGTTCTTGATTATGATAGACCATTTCAGAAAATGTACATCTGGCTGGTCATAACTGAAGGGTGTTAAAGACTGTTTATTTTCTTTTACATAGTCATAATTTATCAGTTTAGACCTTGGCCAAGCCAAGTCACCTTTATTTCTTTAGCACTTTATAAAGGATAGAGTTTCAGAGGAGCTTTAAAGTGAACAACAAGAAAATGATTCAGTAATGCCAAGTTAAATTAGGTGTGAAGCGGCTTCTAAAAAGAAAATGCTGGCAATGTACAGCTGAAGACAGTTCAGTGTCTACTTGAACATGGACAACGTGTTACTTTTTCTGAATTTTTTAGAGAAGCTGCCCAAAGGTCCCAGCACTAGGGCCCCGGGAGCCAGGGCTCTCGTAAATACGTCCGCTGAAATAGGGCAGCTCGGACTCCCAACGTGGGCCTCGAACCCAGCACCCTGACATTAAGAGTCTCATGCTCTAGAGCTGTAATCGGGCCTTAAAAGTTAGGCCCGACAGTGCCCAAGCCCGACAGAATTTGGCCTGAGCCCGACAAGTACATTTTGATTGACAGCTTTTTAAAAGCCCGAACCCGTTTACAGCCCGACATTAGGCTATTCAAATGTGCGCACGCACGCACACAGCTTTTGTCAAGTATGAGGCATTTATACATGTTTTAACATAATTTATTAATGACTAACGTATGCTATAGGCCACTTGGAAATTGGAACAAAGAAATAAAATAAGTCCTCTGTAACATCGTAACATCTCACATATCCCACTGGCTCATTATTCTCATTATGCACATGGTCAAAACTTTTCCACACCTCAGACTTTGCTTTAGTTGCTGGTGCAACCAAAAAGTAATCGCCAGAGGCAATCCTCCGTTTCACCTCCTCAGCATCCATTTTCGCATCTTTCTTGCGCTAATCGGAACGCATCACATGACCGCTCATTTACCGTACACGCCCGAGCCCGTCCTGAGCCCGTGTAATAACGTGCATTAAGGCTCATAGATGTGCTCCAGAAGCTTAAAAATGGTGTGTACATTAGCTACCCATGAGGACCCGTCAAATAAGTTACGACTGGCACTTCCTGTGACTCGGCAAAACCACAGGAAGCACCAGTCATAACTTATTTGACAGTAGCCTCGTAGGCTTACAGTGGACAATACTGTAAACGGTCAATTTTTAAGACTGTAAACAGCTTTTGTATGACAAACCTACAGCTATGTATCCTAGAAGCACCCCATACTGGTATATTGCACACTTCAGGCTATTAAAATGCTTATTTTGCTTACAGATGCACTTTTCACAGAAATACATCTCTGAACAGCATTTTCAGCAAAATTCTGCTTTATTCTTGTACAGAAACCTCGGGGCTTCGAATGCTGGTTCTTCACACCCTCACGCACCACATATCCGAAGCCCGTACCCCTCGGTGTACGGCAAGTGATCGAAAAAAAATCACAAAAAATATTCCAGAAAAATAAACGGCCCACAACGTCCCCAAAACGTGCTATATAGTACATAACGAGGCCGTACCGACGTCAAACTTTGGGAACCGAATGAGGGGGCGGCGAGCAACTACGGAATTTGAATCGGGGTCATTCGGAGTCCCCGGGGCCGTTCGGGGGTCTCTGTACGATAGGCACCTATGAAATAATAGGATAGGTTGCAGGTGTCAGAGGCTCCCGTACCACCCGCGAAGGCCCCAGGAGCCCGAAACTTTACAGAAACTTGCGTCAGTTGGCCCTCGACGACATACCGAGAGGGCTAGGTCGGGATATTAAATTTAATATTTTTTATTATTTTTCATACATCTCTCTCCCTCGCATTGATCTCTATGGGGACTTGTGCCTGCGAAGGCCTCGTGAGGCAGTTGCTTTCCAGGTGGAAATCTGTCTCCGGAAGCGTCTACGGACGCGGAACTCGATATCCCGGCTTGGGAGACCCCCACGGTATACAGTACCGAGTATTAAGACCCTACGAACTTTTGACCCCTGTATCTAGAGCGTACATTCGCAACCTACACTCACCTAAAGGATTATTAGGAACCCTGTTCAATTTCTCATTAATGCAATTATCTAATCAACCAATCACATGGCAGTTGCTTCAATGCATTTAGGGGTGTGGTCCTGGTCAAGACAATCTCCTGAACTCCAAACTGAATGTCAGAATGGGAAAGAAAGGTGATTTAAGCAATTTTGAGCGTGGCATGGTTGTTGGTGCCAGACGGGCCGGTCTGAGTATTTCACAATCTGCTCAGTTACTGGGATTTTCACGCACAACCATTTCTAGGGTTTACAAAGAATGGTGTGAAAAGGGAAAAACATCCAGTATGCGGCAGTCCTGTGGGCGAAAATGCCTTGTTGATGCTAGAGGTCAGAGGAGAATGGGCCGACTGATTCAAGCTGATAGAAGAGCAACTTTGACTGAAATAACCACTCGTTACAACCGAGGTATGCAGCAAAGCATTTGTGAAGCCACAACACGCACAACCTTGAGGCAGATGGGCTACAACAGCAGAAGACCCCACCGGGTACCACTCATCTCCACTACAAATAGGAAAAAGAGGCTACAATTTGCACGAGCTCACCAAAATTGGACAGTTGAAGACTGGAAAAATGTTGCCTGGTCTGATGAGTCTCGATTTCTGTTGAGACATTCAAATGGTAGAGTCAGAATTTGGCGTAAACAGAATGAGAACATGGATCCATCATGCCTTGTTACCACTGTGCAGGCTGGTGGTGGTGGTGTAATGGTGTGGGGGATGTTTTCTTGGCACACTTTAGGCCCCTTAGTGCCAATTGGGCATCGTTTAAATGCCACGGCCTACCTGAGCATTGTTTCTGACCATGTCCATCCCTTTATGACCACCATGTACCCATCCTCTAATGGCTACTTCCAGCAGGATAATGCACCATGTCACAAAGCTCGAATCATTTCAAATTGGTTTCTTGAACATGACAATGAGTTCACTGTACTAGAATGGCCCCCACAGTCACCAGATCTCAACCCGATAGAACATCTTTGGGATGTGGTGGAACGGGAGCTTCGTGCCCTGGATGTGCATCCCACAAATCTCCATCAACTGCAAGATGCTATCCTATCAATATGGGCCAACATTTCTAAAGAATGCTTTCAGCACCTTGTTGAATCAATGCCACGTAGAATTAAGGCAGTTCTGAAGGCGAAAGGGGGTCAAACACCGTATTAGTATGGTGTTCCTAATAATCCTTTAGGTGAGTGTATATGTAGGCTGCTGGTGTCTTTTTGGGCAAAGTGAGAGGTCAACAAGGTCCGAGGGGCGCGGAACTTTAGAACACGACCCAGGGGCCCGTGACGAGGCATATACGTGAATTGCGGGTCGATCAGACCATTCTGTACCCCAACCCTAATTGTCCATCAAGAGCTTATGAAAACGAATGGGATAAGTTAAGAGTGTCGGCGGCTCTCGTTCAGACCCCGGTGCTCGAGGGGCCCCACACTTTAGATTCTAGTAGTCTGTAGGCCCTTGTTTAACATATCGTGAGGGTGGCTGTCTAGAACCGTGGGAAACGATTTATAGTGCGGTTTGCAAAAGTCTCTCATGCAGGCTTCTTCGTTTCATAGAAAGAAAGAGCCTCTTGAATGAGCAAACTGAACAGAATTAGGCTTCCATCTTTTTCAAGAAAAAGATACTTCGAGGTGACCGAGAACCACGGTACTCGATATCCCGGCTTGGGAGACCCCCACGGTATACCGCACCGAGTATTAAGACCCTGTGATCTTTCGACCCCTGTATTCTAGAGCGTACATTCGCAACCTATATGTAGGCCGCTCGTGTCTTTTTGGGCAAAGTGAGAGGTCAGCGAGGTTCGAGGGGTGCGGAACTTGAGAACATGACCCAGGGCCCCGTGACGAGGCTTATACGCGAATTGCAGGTCGATCAGACCTTTCTGTCCCATTTGTCCATCGTGAGCTTATGAAAATGAATGGGATAGGTTAAGAGTGTCCGCAGCAGCCGTTGGGCCGCAGTGGGATCGAGGGGCCCCAAACTTTATAATCTGGTAGTCTGTTGGCCCCTGTTTCACATACCGAGAGAGTGGCTTACTAGAACCTAGGGAACGTTTTCTAGTACTTTTTCTTGTGTGAAAAGTGTTGTGTACATTAGTAGCCTACAGACTGACTGTCAAATAAGTTACGACTGGGACTTCCTGTGACTTAGCAAAACCACCGGATGTCCCAGTCGTAACTTATTTGACAGTAGCCGTGTAGGCTAACGGTGGACAATGCTGTAAATGGTCAATTTTTCATACTGTAAACCCATTTTCTTGTGACAAACCTACAGATATGTATCCTGGAAGCATCCCATATTGGTATATTGCACACTTCAGGCTGTCAAAATGCTCATGTGTTATACAAATGCACTTTTCACAGAAATAAACCTCTGACCAGCATTTTCAATAAAATTCTGCTTTATTTTTGTAGAAAAACCTTGGGGCTTCGAATGCAAGTTCGTCACACCCTCTCGCATCACATATTCGAAGCAAGTGCTCGAAAAAAAAATCACAAAAAATATTCCAGAAAAATAAACGGCCCACAACGTCCCCAAAACGTGCAATATAGTACATAACGAGGCCGTACCGTCTTCAAACTTTGGGAACCGAATGAGGGGGCAGCGAGCAGCTACAGAATTTGAATCGGGGTCATTCGGAGTCCCCGGGGCCGTTCGGGGGTCTCTGTACGATAGGCACCTATAAAAATAATAGAATAGGTTGCAGGTGTCAGAGGCTCCCGTACGGGCCGCGGAGGCCCCAGGAGCCCGAAACATTACAGAAAGTAATACCGACGGCATACCGATAGGGATTGGTCGGGAAGTGAAATTAAATATTTTTTCTTATTTTACACACATCTACTTGCCTCTAGCGGTTCTCTATGGGCCCTCTAGGGGGCGCCACGGCCGTGAGGGAGAGAAAAAAGAAAGAAGGTCGGCGAGCGAGCGAGACGTTTTGGCTTCTTTTGGATGTCGCGCCACTCGTAGGCAGCAAGGGGCAGCAATCGACCAACTCTAGGCGCTCTGCGGACGCAAGGGTGGCGAGCGAGACGTTTTGGCATCTTTTGGGTGTCGCGCCACGCATAGGCAGCAAGGGGCAGCAATCTACCAACTCTAGGCGCTCTGCGGACGCAAGGGTGGCGAGCGAGACGTTTTGGCATCTTTTGGGTGTTTCGCCATGAATAGGCAGCAAGGGGCAGCAAAATAG
The DNA here is from genome assembly GCF_024868665.1 of Triplophysa rosa. Taxonomy (NCBI): domain Eukaryota; kingdom Metazoa; phylum Chordata; class Actinopteri; order Cypriniformes; family Nemacheilidae; genus Triplophysa; species Triplophysa rosa. Next base: position 1,279,167 of record NC_079906.1, on the reverse strand, counting down.
CAAGTCTAGGCGCGCTGCGGACGTGAGGAAGACTATGGCAGAGTTAGGTGGTCAGGGGTAAGCGAAAGGCTCCTCGTGGATGCGGTGATGAAGATTAGGTGGTGAGGGGATGAATAGGCATTTTGTGGCGCGAGGGTCCACGCCCGCAGCACTTTGCCACCACTTGTGGTGTCCGTACGATGCCTCTCCGGGAAAACGGCCCCTAAACTCCCAGAAAAAAGTCCCAATCATAATAAGAGTGAGCAAGAATTTGGCATCCAATTCAGGTATACGAGCCCTTCGTCTGCCTAGTCGACCGAGGGCAATCTATATGAATTGACAATTGTCCACGATTTACCTAGCTTCCCTTGGAGTACATTATCACGTGTCTTTATGTGTGAAGGCGCACTGGGGGACAAATCCTGGGACACATTATGCGTTCATTTTCCGAGATCTCTGTATGAAAAGGCTATAAAATAACTCAACTCAACTCAACTTTATTTATATAGCGCTTTTACAATTTTCATTGTTACAAAGCAGCTGTACATGAGACACATTGACTACAAGCAAAACAATCAAAGTTGTACCTGCAAAAACAAGAAAAGGTTGAAAACACAGAAGACAGACACACCCACACACAAAACACTCCACACACACAACACACACACACACCAACACACACAGACACAGAGACACACACACACACACACACACGTACGTACACAGACAAGTACGCACACACACACACGCTCAGTGAGAGCACACATTTAGGATAAAGGAGAGAGAAGCACAGGTCAAATATAGCAGATATTAAATTCCTATATGCAATATTAATTAAGTAAAACTTTAAGATTCTAAAGCAGCCCCCCCGGTCAGGCAGATAGTGCAAAAACAGTATGCAAACGGTGGCGAGGAACCCAAAACTCTAATCGAGAAAAAAAACCTCAGGAGAACCCAGGCCCAACCAGGGGATTCCAGTTCCCCTCTGGCAAAAGCTACTGCCTCTGCACAAGCTCCAGAGAACTTGCACAACAAGGCTAAATAAAATAAATAAACTTAATAATAAAATAAATTGTAGTTTAAGATTATCATTAATAATCTAAATAAGAATTACGTTTTTACTTTTTTTTGGTCAGTACGTCTACCTCGGGTTGTTTTGCCATGTGCAGTGTAAATGCAGATATCGGATGTGTGTCACTTCTAAAAGAAGATGTAAGTGGGTCGGATATAGTAACAAAAACGGAATTGAGCATCAAGAACTGCAGTGTAAATGCGGCCTTTCTTGCCACAACTGTTCATACACCTTCCGAAAGACTGCCTTGATTAAGGCTACACATCAAGCCAAGCACCCCCGGCGCATGTTGAGGGCCTGTCACAGACATGTACTCCCTGGTAGTCTAGTGGCTAGGATTCGGTGCTCTCACCGCCGCGGCCCGGGTTCGATTCCCAGTCAGGGAATGTGTTTTTGGACGCCCTATGGCGCTTTTTCATGGGCTTTAAACAAACAGGTGCTGTGCAGTGTGTAAACCTCACTCCCCGACCATTTGACGTGCCCTTCCCCTGGGAAAGCAGGTCCTTCATCAGGGGAATTGGCCAGGGGGGAGCTGTCGTCAAGAGCATTAGCTCCGAGAACCAAGTCCGGTTGGGCCAGTATGGCGCAACTAGTACACTTGATGCTCCTCTTCCGTGACCTTGCACAGGGTCTGTGCAATGAGGCTCACTGGGGGAAAGATGTACTTCTGCTTGTCCCACGGCCAGCTGTGCGCTAGAGCCTCCGTGCCGAGGCAGGGAGTACCTTAGCGGCAATGGGTGGTGTCCAGGGAGGCGAAGGGGTCTACCTGAGCCCGCCCTGACTGTCCCCAATGAGCTGGCTACGCGGGGGTGGAGTCGCCACTCTCCGCGAGGCGTCAACTGACGAGAGAGCACATCGGCTGTCTGGTTCAGGTCAACTGGGATATGTGTGGCCCTGCGGACTCCACAGGAGGAGGAGTCGGGCGAGTCGTGTTAGCTGCCATAAGCGAACGCCACCCTGGCGGTTAAAAACGCTACGGCAGTTGTGCAGTCCGACAGGACCAGCACGTGCTTGTTCTGCACGAGAGGTTGTAACCCCTTCAGTGTGGGTAGCACATCCAACAACTCAGGTCACCTGGTGTCTCGATGTCTCGAAGAGGACCAGGGCTGCTGGGAAGCAGACGGTGCACGGGATCTCGGCGGCCAGAGGGCGGTCGAGTCGCGGCTGGGCAGGACATACGTGATATCCTGCGTCTGCTCCCTAACTGTCGAACTCGACAGTATCACCAAACAGCCCCCCCCCCTTGCGAGATGGGTGCATTGAGAAAGCGGACTTTCTCGGAGTTACTCACCTGTGCAAGGTTCAGCCAGAGGTGTCTCTCCTGGACCACAAGTGTGGACATCGCCCGACCCAGGGCCCGCGCGATCACCTTGTTCGCCCGAGAGCGAGGTCGGTGAAGCCACGGAGTTCCTGCATAAGCGCTGGGTCGGTCTTACCCTCGTGGAGCTCTCTCCGCGCATTGGCCTGCAGGAAGGCCATAGCATGGAGAGAGGGGACAGCTTGGTCCACAGCAGAGTAAGCTCTCGACACCTCAGATGCCGAAAAGCCTAGGTGCTTTGGACGGGAGTTTAGGTCGAGCCCCGGGGGGACATCGACGTATCCTCTATCCTCTCTGCCCCACCATCGAGGGAAGAAAGGGTGATGGAACTAGTTGACGTGTACGCGCCGAAGGGGGCGTTCCAGGTCATACTAGGTTCCTTATGCACTTCCAGGGGAACACGGCACTGAGGGCGAGTGCGGCTTGGAGCCGCTCTCAAGCCCGATGTACCGTGTATCCAGCCGCGAGCGTTGGGAGAGGCAGTGCGGTGCACCGCAACCCAAAGCCGGCGGCCCGGGAAAGCATGGCTGACATTTCGACATCCGCTTCTTCCTGATCTCGACCCCCCGAGGGAGGGAGCTTCAAGGAATCGTCGGAGTCTGATGCCAGTAAGTCACCCTCTGATGCTGCAACAGACACCTCATCATCACGTACCGTGTCCAAAACGTGATTGAGGAATAAGACGGCGGACCATCTTATGGGGAACGGTCAGACGAGCAAGGCGAGGTGCGAACGGTCCGCGAGCCAGTGGCTGACGGATTAGCGCTCACAGTAATCCTCATATCACCCTCGCTGCTCGCCGTAGCGGGCGGCAGGGCCGTAGTCCTGCCGTCACGAAACGGGAAGCAGACAAGGTGGTGGCTGAGTCCCGTGGGAACACAGCCACCCGTGACGCAACGTCTGAATCGTCAGCCGCCCGCAGTGCGGGCAGGACGTATCCACAACACCTGCCCCAGCGTACTGGAAGCAGACATCGTGTCCGTCCCCCTCCTCGATGAGTGTGTTGCACCCAAGAGAACAGCGGGACATGCCACGCTGGAGAAATTAGCTCTTTTAGAGAAAAAAACTCGAACACTTCTGGAACCGCCGAGACGCCCAGGGGAAGTCGCTGCAGGAAGGGACAGTCCGCTGCACCACGTCGTAGAGCCGGCAGTCTTGTAGCGAAGTCTGTTGATCACGAGCGAAGGCTCCGAAGAACAAAAGGTGAATGAATGAGGCACGCCGTCTCCCTTTTATACCCGGTTATCCGGGGGCGGAGTCCGGCATGCAAATTTCATTCGCCAATTTTCATTGGCCTTTTCTAAGAAGTCGGAAGTGATTGGTTCTCAAGGACGAACCCCATCTGTCGGTTCGACACAACGTCGAGAGACCGACAGAAAGGGAACCGCATTCTCCATGAGCACAGGACACTATGAATATCTGGTTATGCCCTTCGGCCTGGCAAACAGTCCCTCTGTATTTCAGTCCTTCATCAACGACGTCTTCTGAGATCTGGTCAACTGCTTCCTCATAGTGTACATCGACGACATACTAGTCTACTCCCACACTTATGAAGAACACATTCAACATGTAAAAACAGTACTGAAACAACTCATAGACCATCAGTTATACGCTAAGGCTATGAAATACGAGTTTCACCAAACATCTATGTCATTTCTCGGATACGTCATCAGTCAGGAGGGGGTAGCTATGGATGAGAGGAAGGTAAAAGCAGTTCTCGACTGGTCTCAACCCACTACTCTGAAGGAGTTACAAAGGTTTCTGGGGTTCGCTAACTTCTCCCGCTAATTCATCAGAAACTTCAGCTCTGTGGCTGCACCTCTAACATCCATGACCAAAAGAAACTTGTCTCATCTCATACGGTCACCCTCGCAATACAAGCATTCCTAGAACTCGAATCACGTTTCACCTCACCACCCAACTTACACCATCCTGATCCAGAACTCTCCTTCACCATGGAGGTTGATGCTTCTAATATGGTGCCATTCTTTCCCAATGACATGGCTCTCCAACCAAACTCTTTCCTTGTGTATACTACTCACGCAAATGCAGTCCTGCCAAACGCAATTATGATGTCGGAAACAGAGGCCATGAAGGCAGCTATGGAGGTGTGGCACCATTGGTTAGAGGGAGCTAAACACCCTTTTGTAATATTGACTGATCACAAAATCTAGAATACTTATGTTCTGCCAAGAAATTTTTCTTTACAAAATTTGAGTTTACTGTAACTTATCGCCCAGGTTCTAAGAATACCAAAGCCGATGCCCTGTCACGTCAACACGATTATCTCACACCAACTACACCCAAGGAGAACCTTCTTTCGGAATCCTTAATTGTAGCTTCAGTCAAATGGGACATTATGATCGAACTAACACAAATTAACTCCCAAGAACCCATTCCCCCCGAATGCCCTCCCGACAAGACGTTTGTGCCGCTGGATCTCTACAATAGAGTCATACACAAAATTCACTCATCTCTCAGCTTCGGCTATCCCGGCATCACTGCCACCCTTCAATTACTCCAGAAAAGCTTCAGGTGACCAACCATGTACTACCTGCAATACAAACAAGTCCTCCAAACAGTTACCAGCCGGTTTACTGCAACCATTACTCACTTCTCATCGACCCTGGTCCCACATCGCCATTGATTTCATCACTGACCTCCAATGGCTACACAAAACTATACTCACTGTCATAGATTGCTTCTCCAAAGCATGTTGCCTCATCCCCCCAGGGAGGTACTCTTGTCACGAATGAGTCTCCTGCAGATCCCTCCATTCGCCACCAGAGGGAACCTTCCTCTGAATTCTAATTCCCTTTCTGACAACAATTCCCACATACCTGGCACTGAAAACCTGTGCACCTGAACTCTATTAGGAGAGCTATTTAAAGCTCACATTGACTCTCACGCCTTGCAAAATCTTGTTTGGCCATGGTTAGCATTTCTGAGTGTTTATTCCTGTTTTGCCTTCCTGTGTATGATCCTTAGACTGTTTATTGTTTCTGTGAATCTCTGCTGCCTGCCCTGTGGCCTGTATCACGAAGCGAGGTGAACAAACACTGAGTTGCAGAGTAAGTTTTGAGTTGACAAAACCAGACAAACCCAACCTGGTTCAGATCAGGTTCAGCTGTAGCACAATGCTTGGTATAAATTTTCTCTGTCAACTCCAGTTTGATCCAGAGTTTGTGAGGCACGTGCACCTGAAAGTGTGACATGTGCGACAAACAGCCAATCACACGGAACATGGAAAGCATCATCAGTTTGACAGACTTCTCACAAGTATCAGCGCAATTCACTTTTCGGTTGAAGATAACGAGATCATTATGAAAAAATGTGATGAATTGAAACACATTTACAAGGCTGAAATAAACACTGCTGCAGTGAAAGTTTGAGAAGGCAGCTACTGACTATATCAATGCAGAATTAACTGAATTTAAATTATTTATATAGGTTTACAATAAGATCAAAATACAATATGTATACTTCATTACTTTAAAATGCTTTATATATTTAAGTTAGTTTTTATACAAATATAGTTATATTAATTTAAATGCTATGTTTAATATTAATTAATAAATATTAATTATCAACAAACATCAGAATTATACGAACCTGTTTTAAATTATAATCAATACATGTAAATATACAATACAAATAAACACTTAGCAGCAAAAAACATCTTATCAAAACATTTTTTTTATTTCGAGTGAGAGATACTAGGGGGGTGGCTTCACTGCGATCTCTAGCCCAGAATAAAACCTGCTCCGGAGCAGGTTAGCCGTGTAGCCTAAGTTACCATTGCGACGAAACCCGCTCAAAACCAATTCACCTTCTTGAGCCCGAAAACTTGGAGTATGCTCAAACTAAACACCAACTTACCTGGGTAAAAACCCAAACCGGCTTCGTGATATAGGCCACTGGACTATTCTCCCTGTTTATTGGAATATATCAGTTTTTGCTGCCTGCCTCGACTTACGCCTGCCCTTGAATGTATGATTGTTTGCTGCCTGCCTGGAGACTGGTCAGGCTACCTATCCTGTGCTTATCCTTGAGCCACTCTTTGGTTGTCTTGGCGATATGTTTTGGGTCTTTGTCATGTTGAAGGCCCATCCACGACCCATCTTCAGTGATCTGGTTGAGGGGAAGACGTTCTCATTCAAGATTTTATGGTTCAGTGCCCTGTCCCTCAGCCCCTCAATGCGGTGAAGTCATCCTGTTCCCATAGCAGAGAGAAAGCCCCAAAGCATAATATTTCTAATACTGTGCTTGTCTATAGGGATGGTGTTCTTGGGGTTATAGTCAGCATTTATCTCCCTCGAAAAATGAAAAGTCAATTTTGGCCCTATCTGACCATAGCACTTTCTCCAAAGCCATTTCTAAATAATTTTGATGCTCATTGGCAAACTTCATACGGTTCTTCTTGAGCGGGGAGACCTTCCGGGTGCTGCAGGATTTTAATCTACTGTGGCATAGTGTGTTACCAATGGTTTGCTTGGTAACTGTGGTCCCAACTGCCTTGAACTCACTAACAAGCTTCTTTTGTGTAGTTCTGGGCAGAAACTTGTCTCCTTCTCACCAAGCTTCTGTCTGTAGCCCATTCCAGCTTTGTGCAGGTATACAATCTTTGTCTCTGACATCCTTTGACAGTTATTTGGTCTTGACCATGGTGGTGATGAGGTTGAAATAGAAGATACAGATTCAGCTGGCAGGCATCTTTTACATACATAAAAAGGCATTAGAAGTACTTTCTTGAAGTGACAGGACTAATCTGTGTTCCATATAGTCACATAAACAATCTGTAGGAGCCAGAATTCTTGCTGGTTGGTAGGGGATCAAATACTTATTTTACTCACTGAAATGCAAATCAATTTATAACCTTAATATAATGTTTTATTTTTCAGATTTTTTGGTTGATATTATGTCAACATTTGTTAAAATAAACCTACAATAAAAATTATAGACCCCCTCATTTCTTTCCAAGCAGGTGAGAAGATGAAGAGACCGGCATAAACAAAACACCCCCCAACAAGCAGATCTATCTCCAAGACATGTTGCTGCTCCGAAGAGCTGTGCCTTGGCTACCACGCTGACCGGCTTAACAATAGTGGCCTATGATTATGTGTGCCTTGGCGACCATGCCGACCGGCTTGACTCTAATAGACATCCCCTATGTGTAATGTTATTTAACAATGGATACATGGCATTTCGATAGATAAGACCCCAGCACCCACCTGAGCAAATTATCATAATTTAAATCATTGGATAACTATCATTGATAAATTTATTCTCAAGCTATTATGAGCGATAAAGCGCATGCCACCGACGCTGCATGCAGCTGAATCAACTACACACTCATCACAGCGGATGAAAACATCGACCTTAGTACCAACGAACGTGAACATGAGATTACACAGCTGAATATGCGAACCCCCATTCAAGTGCATATAAACGAGAATGCTTATTCATTTAACCAGATCGCATGTCCGTTACTATCGGCATGTCCCCAGAGCAATATCATAATCTAGACTGCGTGTTGCTTCAGCTGTATAAACACAGATGCGTAAATGCTACTGCTAATTTGCTTAATATTTCGCTCCAGCATTTGAATGCCAGACTGCTAACATGAAACTTAGTTTAAACTTGTTATATGGTTGCTCTTTTTTCTGAATTAATTGCCAGACCACACAATATGCACATATGTAGTTAAAAGAGCATTCACTTATCTTGGATTCTGACACGCGCTGCACTGCTACGTCAAGCACTTGCCAGATTTAAATGTTGTGCAGCAAGCTCATTGGCTGCTGATACAGAAAGAACCAATCAGCTGCATCATGTGGTAAAGGTTATGACAGATTGAATTAGACCTATCAGACTGCGCCATCTAGAGTTTCATGACGGAACTTTGTATAAACTATTCCACAACAGTTTGTCAAAACCAAGCAAAAAGATGCGGTTGCCATTCATGCTATAGAAAAGAGGTCTCCAACCCTGCTTCTGGGGAGCTACCTTTCTGAAGATTTCAGCTCTCCAGGAGCATGGCTGGAGATCCCTGCTATAGAGTATACATACCATTGACTTTGATAGACCACAAATGTACTGTAACATTACAGCTACTTAAACATTTGAGTTGCGTACAATAATAACAGTACAGGAAAGAACGACAACACAAACGACGCTTAAGCTAATAGTTTAGATAAATACGCAAAGAGAAAAAACACCCTCTAAATCCACTATAATCTAAATATAAACTGATATTTTTTCAATAATTGTGTATCAGAACCAGAATCAGAAAGAGCTTTATTGCCAAGTATGTTTGCACATACAAGGAATTTGTTTTGGTGACAGGAGTATCCAGTACACAGAAACAGCAACAACGGTACACAGAGACCATAACACAATAGAATACAGTACAAAGATGATTTAAATAAGGGCCTATGGGTATAAAAAATTAATAAATACAATACAATAAACATAAGATAAGGATATAGAGAGTAAAGCTATGTGTGTATGTAAATATATAGTGGATTTCAGAAGGAACCCTCCATCACTTCCTCCCCTCACCATCCTGGACAGCACTGTGGATACTGTGGAGTCATTCAGGTTCCTGGGCTCCACCATCTCTCAGGACCTGAAGTGGGAGTCCCACATAGACTCCATTGTAAAGAAGGCCCAGCAGAGGTTATACTTCCTCCGTCAATTGAGGAAGTTCAACCTACCACAGGAGCTACTGACCCAGTTCTACTCAGTGGTCATCGAATCTGTTCTGTGCACTTCAATTACTGTTTGGTATGGCTCGGCCACCAAATCAGACCTACGAAGACTACAACGGACAGTTCGTAGTGCTGAGAAAATTATTGGTGCTCCTCTGCCCACACTTCAGGACCTGTACAATTCCAGAGTGAAAAACAGGGCAAGAAAAATCATCATTGACTCCACACACCCAGCACACAAACTCTTTGATCTGCTGCCCTCTGGCCGGCGCTTTAGAGCACTGAACACCAGGACTTCCAGACACAGAAGCAGCTTCTTCCCCCAGGCAATCTCCCTCCTAAACAGATAACTGCTCCTTAAGAGCAATATTCCACTTCCACTACTCCTATAGTGTGCACTATAGTGCCTTATTATATCTACATCTTATGTATACATGTATATAACACTACCTCCACTTACTAAATTATCCATTTGCACAAGTGTACATACAATCTGTTAATATGTTTATTCTACTATATACTACCCTGTACAATGTCTCTTATATGTTATTATCCCCCATTTTCTGTAAAATAGTCTTTATTTTATATATGCACAATTTAGAATGTTTTAGACTGTAAATCGTATTATATTGTATTGTCATTGTGTTGAATGTCTGTACTAGAAGCTTCCAACACCAAAGAAAATTCCTTGTGTGTGCAAGCACACTTGGCAATAAAGCTCTTCTGATTCTGATTCTGATATGTACAAGTAAAAAATAAGAATAGACTATTGTAGTACAAGGTATGCTATATACAGCAGAATGAAATATAATTTACAGAAAAAGTTGTATAAAAATAGATAGTGTATTATCTGGAGGATATAATTAATATTGCGCTTAATTATTAGTGCACAGAGTTATTAATTGCATGGTGGACAAAAAAAAAACATTTAACTGTTCAAGAGGTAGATGGCAGATGAGGGAAGAAGCTGTTTTTGTGTCTGGTTGGTTTGGTGCTCAGTGCTCTGTAGTGCCGACCAGACGGCAGCATTGTGAAGAGATGATGGCTTGGATGTGGAGCCCTTTTCCTCACTCTGGATGTATACAGTTCTTGGAGGGTGGGCAGGGGTGCACCAATGATCTTCTCAGCAATCCAAACCGTCCTCCGTAGTCTTCTGATGTCTGACTTTGTGGCTGAGCCAAACCAGACAGCGATGGATGTGCAGAGAACAGACTCTATGACTGCTGAGTAAAACTGTTTTAACAGAGTTTGTGGTAGGTTGAACTTCGTCAGCTATGTAAGAAGTATAACCTCTGCTGGGCTTTTTTAGCAGTGGAGCCAATGTGATTGTCCCACTTCAGGTCCTGAGAGATGGTGGTGCCCAGGAACCTGAATGACTCCACTGCTGCCACAGTGCTGTTCATGATGGTGAGAGGAGTGAGTGCAGGGGATTTTCTCCTCAAGTCCACAATCGTCTCCACTGTTTTAAGCGTGTTCAGCTCCAAGTTGTTATGACTGCACCAGACAGCCAGCTGCTCAACCTCCTGTCTGTATGCAGACTAATCACCATCCTGGATGAGGCCAATGAGTGTGGTGTTGTCTGCGAACTTCAGAAGTCTGACAGAAGGGTCCTGGGCAGTGCAGTCATTGGTGTACAGGGAGAAGAGCAGTGGGGAGAGAACGAACCCCTGGGGGGCGCCAGTGCTGATTGTGCGGGTGCTGGATGTGAGTTTCACCATTCTCACTAACTGATGCCTGTCTGTCAGAAAGCTGGTGATCCACTGACAGATAGAGCCAGGAACAGATAGCTGGGTTAACTTTGTCTGGAGCAGTGATGGAGCTGAAGTCCACAAACATGATCCTCATATAGGTCCCTGGTCTATCCAGATTTCCCTTTCTGTCGGTCTCTCGACGTTGTGTCGAGCCGACAGATGGGGTTCGTCCCTGAGAACCAATCGCTTCCGACTTCTTAGAAAAGGCCAAGGAAATTGGCAAATGAAATTTGCATGCCGGACTCTACCCCCGGATACGGCGTGCCTCATTCATTCACCTTTTGTTCTTCGTAGCCTTCGCTCATGATCAACAGACTTCGCTATAAGATAGCAACTACAAGACTGCCGGTTCTACGACGTGGTGCAGTGGACTGTCCCTTCCTGCGGCGACTTCCCCTGGGCATCTCGGCGGTTCCAGAAGTGTTCGAGTTTTTTGTCTAAAAGAACAAATTTCTCCAGCGTGGCATGTCCCGCTGTTCTCGTGGGTGCAACACACTCATCGAGGAGGGGGACGGACATGAGGTCTTCTTCCAGTATGCTGGGGCAGCCCTTGTGGATACATCGTACCCGAAGTGCGGGCGGTTGACGATTCAGACATTGCGTCACGGGTGGCTGTGTTCCCACGGGACTCAGCCACCACCTCGTCTGCTTCCCATTCCGTGACAGCAGTGGCTATGGCCCTGCCATCCGCTGCGGCGAGCAGCGAGGGTGATATGAGGATTACTGTGAGCGCTAATCCGTCAGCCACTGGCTCGCGGACCGTTCGCACCTCGTCTCGCTCGTCTGACCGTTCCCCATGAGACAGTCCCACGGCAAGGTCAGGGAAGAGAAGCATCAAGTGTACTAGTTGCGCCATACTGGCCCAACCGGACTTGGTTCTCGGAGCTAATGCTCTTGACGACAGCTCCCCCCTGGCCGATTCCCCTGACGAAGGACCTGCTTTCCCAGGGGAAGGGCACGTTATGGCATCACAGGCCAGACCTCTGGAACCTCCATGTCTGGCCCCTGGATGGAACGAGGAGATCCTGAGTGGCCTAACCCCTGCGGCGGTTAAGACCATCACTCAGGCTAGGGCCCTGGCCACTAGGTGACGATACGCCTAGTGGTGCCTCTTCTCATTCTGGTGCTCTTCTTGAAGAGAAGACCCGTGGAGTTGCTTGATCAAGTGGGTGCGGTCCTTCCAGAGATTCGAGAATAATCTCTCCCCTTTCACACTGAACGTGTATGTAGCCGCTGTTGCCGCTCATCACGACCCAGTTGCTGGTAGTCTCTAGGACAGCACAACCTGATCATTTGGTTCCTAAGGGGCGCGGGAAGGCTACCACCTCACCTACGCTCCGTACCCTCTTACGACCTTGATGCAGTCCTGGAGCCCCTCGGAGATGCCGCTCTTTCTCACTTCACGATGAAGACGGCTCTCGGGAGGACACTCAAGAGGGTAGCGGACCTACAGGCATTCTCCGTGTCCACAGATTGCCTAGAACTCGGGCCCGATTATTCTCACGCTATCCTGAGACCCCGGCCTGGCTACGTGCCCAAAGTTCCCACCACTCCCCCGAGACACCAGGTGGTGAACTTACAGGCGCTCCCCACCGGGGAGGAAGACCCAAACCCATCTGTGTTGTGTCCAGTACGCGCATTGCGCCTCTGCTTGGACCGCAAGCAGAGCCGCAGTAGCTCTGAGCAGCTCTTTGTCTGTTTTGGAGATCAGCTGGGAGGGCTGTCTGAAACAGAGATTGGCGCATTGGATCATGGACGCCGTCACTATGGCGTACCTGTCCTAGTTCACCTACGCCCACTGGGTGAGAGCTCTCTCCACACGGAGTACAGCCTCCTCGTGGGCACTGGCTCGAGGCGCCTCACTGGCAGACATCTGCAGAGCTGCGGGTTGGGCTACACCCATCACCTTCGCGAGGTCCTACAGCCTTCGCGTAAAACCGGCCGGCGAGTCTTGCGGGCATCAGGCAAGACCGGCGACCGGTAGGGTGTACGCCTATGACAGTATCTCACCCTAGGGGGTCAGCGTACTACTAGCCTCCCTTCTTCCCCCACTGGGTGAAGAACAGGCACTCCATCCATCACTAGCAAGCACCTCCTGCGGGCGGGCTGGGCAGAGCAGCCCTGCCCCTTAGGCCAGGTATCACCTGAGTTATTCGCAACATAGCTCTAACCGGACCTAGTGCTACCAGACGTTGCAACCCCCCAGCAGGGCGTTTCCGTCTGATGTATCCTCATGCTGGTTCCCACCTTGGTAACCCATGACCTCTTTAGGTGGACCTCCACCTCGCGGTTAACTCCTTCAGTCCGTACTTTCTTCCCATGAGTTCTCCCCCATCAGTGAGACCATGTTGGTATCTCCACTAGTCTCCTCCCTGTGGTAGGAAGTGGTCTCTGTAGCGCATCCCCCGCTTGAGGGAGTAGTGCTTACCCAGTGGCCTTACGGTTCCGGGCGGCTTCTCGCTGTTAGAGAAACAAGGCCGCCGCCTGTGAGGCCGAAGGTTTTCAATTTTCATTGGCCTTTTCTAAGAAGTCGGAAGTGATTGGTTCTCAAGGACGAACCCCATCTGTCGGTTCGACACAACATCTCGTTCCCTCCATCAGGGAACCGAGGTTACAAACGTAACCGAGACGTTTTCCTTTCATCACCTTCTCTGATGCGGATGAGGTTATTAACATTCCGCAGATCTAGTTTAGAGAAGTACCTGGAATTGCGGAGCTGTTCGAGGGCAGGGGAAACCAGAGGTAAAGGACAGAGGAACTTGACTGTAATATCATTGAGACCATGGTAATCAATGCAGGGACGTAGTCCGCCGTTCTTCTTTTTAACGAAGAAGAAGCCCGCTGATGCTGGTGATGTGGATGGTCGAATAAACCCTTTAGAAAGTTCCTCTTTGATGTATTTTTCCATGGCTTCTGATTCTGTTTGGGATAAGGGGAAGATTCGACCCTTGGGGGGGGTTGAGCCGGGTATCAATCTTACTGGTATCGGTGGGGTACATTGCTGGTTGTTGGGTCAGTCAGGCTGGTTACAATGAGCATTGTAATAAGAAGCCTTTGCATTTGGAGGGGTTACCGCCAAATTTCTCACGGAGAGCCAGTCGTGGGTTGGTAGACAGTTGTGCGGGTGACAAAGCCTGTTCAACTGCTTGTGCTTGAGAGGGAGCTGGGTTAGCGGTCGCAATCCACAGGCTCTGAAGTGTCCTGACAAGCTCCTCCGTTAGTGTTGTTAAATGAGTGAGTTGGTGTTGATGAATAGCAGGTTGATTAGCCTGTGCGGATACCTCGGAAGATAACTGAGCCATAACTGCTGGATCGTGAGTTGGCGAAGTCTTCTGTAATGAAGCACTCGTAGAGTGAGGATCCATTTGCAGCTTTATTATAGACAGAGTCGTACAGGCAGGGTCAAACACCAGCAAACACCATATCACAGTCCAGACAACTGGTAATCCAACAAGTAATTTCATTTTACCTTAATCTTTTTAATTTAGATTATCTTCCTTTGTGTTCTGCAGAACAAATAACATAACACAGGTTTGAAATGACAAGAGGGTGAGTAAATGATAACATAATTTTCATTATTAGGTGAACTATCCATTTAAGGGTTTTCATCGAGCCGGGCACTGAAGAAAAAAAGTTGTTGTGGAAAATACACATAGTTGCATCATGGCTCAGGGGTTAGAGCTAGAGGATTGCACATGGAAACAAATGTATAATACAATGCAATGTAAGTCACTTTGGATAAAAGCGTCTGCCAAATGCATAATGTAAATGTAATCTGACAGGAGAAAAGAACCCAAGTGCAGACAGCTCTCAACAAAAAACATTTTATTGACAGAGGACAAAACATAACTCAAAATCCCTCGAGGGGAAAACAAGAACAAAATACTTAACTTAACTTAACTTTAAAGACAGCCAGGGGCAACAGGACAAGACGGGGATGAAGACAAATGATCCAGCACAGGACAGCAAACACAAGGACAAAACTAATTCCCACGATGTGGAACGGAGTCGGATTCGCGTTATCCAGGGGTAAAAACATAATAATGCGGATGTGTAACTACATTAGTGGTGCAACGGATCATCATTGATCCGTGATCCGTTCGGATCAATATCTTCGGTTCGGCACACACGTGATCCGCGGATTGATTTATGGAAAAAAAAGTTTTGCGCATGTTCAGTCCACACACAGCGTGGTCATGGCGAGCGGAGGAACGGAGGAGCTTGAACGCCCCGCGTCATTTAAATCCCCTGTATGGGAGCATTTTGGCTTCCCTGTCAAATATAATGATGAAGGAAAGAGGTTAGTGGATAAAACCGTGACGGTGTGTAGGCACTGTGGCACAAGAAAGACATATGACAGTGGAAACACATCAAGCATGGCCACGCATTTGAAGCGACCCCGGTGTTTCACTGACAGGAGTGAAAACGAAGGCTGCTCAACAACCGCTTATCACCGCGGCATTTAAGCAGCCCCTTGTTGCACAATCAGACCAGGCTAAAGCCATCACAAACGCTATCGGTGTGTTTATAGGTGCCGACATGAGGCCATATTCGGTTGTGCAAAACGAGGGCTTTAAACACATGCTGAAAGTGCTTGAGCCACGTTACGACATCCCGTCGCGCACCCACTTCAGCGAAAAGATTGCGAAGTTGATTTTATATATTTTAATTTAATAATTTAAAAGAGTTAATAAACAAAAAGACAAAACTTATGTTTATTTGTCTTGTCTTTTTTTTTTTTGCTGATCCGAAAAATGATCCGATCCGTGACTCTGATCCGAGGAACGATCCGAACCGTGAGTTTTTTGACCCCTAAACTACATGCGTGATGCTCATGGAGTTGTCAGTGTCTGCGTCTAACTATATAAAAACGTACGCACATGAACATCTCCGAGCTGCTCTGAGAGTTTACTTCACACGCATTTCACTGTTTCCTTTGAGAAAGGCTACTCGTACTGAAGCTCAAATGTCTTTGCAGTGGCTCTCCAAAATAAAAGTCTGGTTAATTTGAACAAATTATGACCCACATATAAAAACACAGTACTACACTTGTAGCATAATCTGTATCAGTTATTATTAGTATACTGTAGTATATCATAGTGATGGTATAGTATAAGTACAACATTATACTATGTACAAAAGTATTCTAGAAAACATCTAGAAAATTAAAATAGAAAAAATGGATTTTTAGAGAAAACATGAATTTAAAAGGGCTCTGCACAGTTTAATTTGTGGGGCTTTAGTAGATACATTTTTAGGCTTTATTTAATTATATATTATAATTATATATCAATTATGCAATACCATATTATTTTCATCAAACATTAGGCTGCGGTTTCCTGGACAGGGATGAATACTAGTCCTAGACTAAAATAAATGTCAGAGCGTTCAAAACTGAAAACAAATTGCACAGACATATCTTAAAATACATCAGTGCCATTGTGTTTTTTCAAAATGCAAACATGAAATGTTTTTTTGTAAAACATGTTTGTAAAAACTACATAAATGTTCCAATTTGACAAAAGGCTTAGTCCTGGATTAAACTAATCCCTGACCGGGAAACCACCCCTACGATTTAAGAAACATTTAAATAGTCTATTTATTTATTTACATGACTGCATTCTTTAAAAAAAATTATGTTAACTTCAGTTATTTGATAACAGACTGATTGAAAAGACTATTATACAGTACTGCTGGTCATTTTTACATTGGTTTTATTTATTATTATTTAATAATGTATTGACTTTTATTATTCTTGTATTAGTTTGTTAAAAGTCTTCATGCATTTATTTAAGACAATGTTTCATAAGTTCATATAACATTTATAAACAGAACTCCTGGTTGATGAACACCACCTTATCATTCAACTCGGATCCTCAACTATAACACCCACCAAGTCTGCGAGGAACCTGGGGGTGATGTTTGACGACCAGCTGAAATTCACCTCTCATATCGCAGCAACCACTTTAACTTGCAGGTATGTGCTCTACAACATCAGGAAAATCAGGCCGTTCCTGTCGGAGCATGCCTCTCAGCTGCTAGTCCAAGCTCTGGTCACAAGACTGGACTACTGCAATTCTCTACTGGCCGGCCTTCCAACCAATGCAGTCAAGCCCTTGCAAATGATCCAGAATGCAGCTGCACGTCTAGTTTTCAATCAGCCTAAAAGAACCCATGTAACATCCCTCCTGATTTCACTTCACTGGCTGCCAGTTGCCGCCTGCATCAAGTTTAAATTGCTGACACTGGCCTTCAGAACTCGTCTCAAACAATATTAAGCAGGATATTATTATATATTTGTTCTTTTTTTTGACAAAAGGTAGACTAGATACCCGAAGTAATAAAAAGTGAAAATAGACTACGTTATTTGACAATATAGGTGACCGAAGTAATAAAAAGTGAAACAAAGAATTTTTATTTTTCCATCCGTTTCCCCTACATACTACAATCTTACTAACACCAGGCTCCAATGTTTTCAGTTGGCGCATGAATCAATGAACAAGTGTCATTTTTAGTCATGTACACAACACAGTTTTTGAGGTCTGGGCATGTCAAAATTGATTATCAAAGACATTCCTTGCTCAAAGTTTTGTATACTGTATGTACTGTATATACTGTATATATATATATATAAACACATATTACACCTGCAGTATTTATTTGCTTTGATTTATTTCCCTTATTTCAATTTGTTCATTTATGTATTGAAGTGAACAAAGCATTGTAGTGCCATTCCAAATACACAAATACAAGTCATTCAGATACAAATGCTGAGAACACTACCACTGCCTATTCTCCTATACAGCTAGTTTTTTTTGGACATCCTACACAAGTCGTTTTTACAAGATGACTTATATTCTTGTGCACAATGTTTGTTTATAATATATTAAGTGCATAGAGATTAAAAATAATCACAAATTCATTTGATATTTGTGGCCGACGCAGGATTCGACCCTCTAATTGTGTGTATTTTTTTCATCCTGCCTCCTGGGACATTCCTCTGTTCCTATTGGCTAGTCAACGCTCTACACCTACGTGCGTCTGGCCCGACGCCTTCGCGTGTTAGGCGAATGTGATAACCACTACACTACAGAAACTACATGGCTTTCTGTTGGTTTTACAGATTTCTGTAAATGTTTCTCTGATGGCACACAATTTCCAAAGAGGCAACCTGTTTTCGCTCAGTTTCGAACTAGGGATCTGTCATGTGAGGAGAACGTGACAATCAGTAAAATAAAGAAGCCGGGATTGTATCTCCGTAGGGGAATATAATGATTACACTACGTTTTTTGGAAACAGGTAGGCAAGCAGGCAGGTAAGGTAGGCAAGCTAAAGTTTATGTTTTGTTTTAACATTACAACACCAACTCAATCCAGACTGCCTTTGTTTAAACTATAAAATTTCACGTCGTATTGGAATGACAGATGCAAACAAGTGAGAACAGCATTCTGTGCGTTGCCTCTTATCTTCATTGTTTGCTTGTTTTCATCACTTCCGTTTTTCTTCCGTAACAGCCAATCGAAATAATCTGACTCCCAGACGAGCTCCGCTGCCAATTCAATTCAACATGTTGACTCCAACAAAAAGAGGGAGACTGGGACTTACTTTAGCCAACGGTGCGGAAAACACCAGAAAAACTAAGACAGATGATGCTGAAAACCTGTCCGATGGCCAACCATCGGCTTGGTGTGTACCGGCTGTAAGGTGAACCTGACATGCTAAAATCCACAGTGGCATGCAGGGGAAGTTTGTATTGCATTGCGTTGCACACTTCTTGCACACATGCAGCAGGCTTTAAATAGAAAATGTAATGGGAGCCTGTGCCCCAGTAGAGCTTTAGGTCTAACGCCTCTGCATAGAAGTATTTTTTAGATATGTGAAAGCACACACTATATCAATGTATTGCACAGAACAGCTTTCACAGCGCATGATGAAGTAATGGAAGGGTTTATTTGCACATAATGGTGACCACTAGGTATCTGAATTCTTATTACCAGCAGTAAACAGAGACTACACGTAGCTCAGACAAACATTCGTCATGGTAACTAAACACTGCTCCAGTGGCTCTTGTTCTTCCCTAAAGCATCTCAACATGGCTTCGCCCCCTTTGTTGCATGGATCCGAGGGCAGCGTTTATGTAAATTTTGGGGTTCATTATGTCACTAACCCAGGAAGAACCTTGTTGTAGTCCCTACAAGCGGTTTGTTTTAGTTCTTTAAAAGTGATCACTGTTAAAAAGAATACCTCACTTTGCAGTGAACTTTGAGTTTCGCAACTTTGCAGATGTTGTTTATGCTTAAACAACTACATTACACACTAACTGAAGTTTAAAAATGAAATTCCATGGAACAACCCCTTTGTAATGTCAACTGTAATGTCATTAAGTCCTCTATAATGAATAGTCAATGCAGGGGCGCAAGAAGCCACCCACTGGTAAAGAGAAAGGACGAATGAGCCCATGCAGGGACTTATCAATAAACTTATCCATAGCCAACACGAAGGACAACATAAACACAACTATAGAGCAAAAACAATGAGTTAGAAAGTATTAAGAGTTAAGGTTTTGTTACTTACAGTACTTCAACCATTTTAGGTAATCTTAATAATAATTTGTCATCTTTTCATAGATACCGAAATTATGTAGTGGGAAAGTCTGTATACATTATTTTACAATCTACAAATATGTTGAATATGTTAAAATGGAAGTAGGTCACCAGTCAAGACCATAAGTTATACCAGCAGAAAAAGTGAGAGAGTACTCATTAATTTCATGCTGCGAACATTTTTAATAGCAATCACCATAAACAAAAACTTCCACACAATGAATAAAAGATTTAAACCCTGGAAATCTGAGAATGTTTAGCCTAAGCAGCCATCTATTTTTAAAGCATGCAGGGTAATGGAGACAGAGACAAGATTAAAAATGCATGACTCAGAAAGTGATACAGTGGCTGAAATTTCTACAGAGCTCAGGGCAGTACACAGAAAAAAAATGTTTTGGCTAAATAAGCAAGTAAATTTTGCTCATTTATCTAATTAGTCAATTAATTTTGATTTTTAATTATATTAGATTCTGTTGGTTGGTGGTCTTATTTTTCTGACATTTGATTGGACAAATTTTATAATAAATTTCTATATTTCATAAAATGCTACATCTGTGGCCTCACTGAATCCATCTTGGGGCCTCCAGTTTGAGAATATGTATATGTACATTGCACATTACACTATTCAGGCATTTTGAGCAAATAACATAACCCATTTAAAAAGCATCACTCCAAGGCACTCAAAAGTGTTATAAAAGTTAAAAAGCCTCTATTATTACACGGCTCGTTCGAGTGCTTGATTCTGATTGGCCAGTCGCGACATTTGCTGATTCGTTATTCCCAGATAACAACCTCTCAAAACTAATAACACACGGTGACCCGGATGCAACAAATCCTTTTGACAGATTTTTTTTACAAATTAAATATAAATATGTCTTTTAATAACATATATGACATTATATTTACAAATGATTAAACTAAATTGAATGGTTTCTTACCTTAAAACCAAAAGTAAACAGCTTTTCCTCGTGGAAGGTGTGCATTCAGTAAAAATAAGCTAATAAAATATTTCAAATTCACATTTCATGTCAAGTTTTTTTCTCATGTGGCAAGTATCCCGCGTAATAAGCGGGATAATGTACAAGCAGCCGGCTGTTATCGCGAAATAAGCCCCTCCAGTGTGAAACAAGACCCTCTGCTTCGCGTCATGTCCTGATCACACTGTCGGAGCTTATTTCTGTGATAACAACTGGCTGCCTGTACATTATCCTTTACTTAACACATGGCTTTATCTAAAAACACATCTCACACGTGCACCGACGCTTACAAGCCTTCATCAGGGTGTCAAACTACAAACAGTCCCTTTTAAAGTCCCTTTAAACAATCATCTAGTCACATGACATAGTCACCTGATTAAGTATCGAAGCAACTCAAACCTAATTATTTTTCATAAATATATATACTAATATAATTTAAATTGCAAACAATAAAGAACAAGGAGCGAGGTTGAAAAAAAAAAAAAGTTGAAAAATCTAATTCTCCATTTAAATCTGGAAATGTCTTTGCCTTCAATGTATAGATCCAAAAGGACTCTCTTTCTTTAACCTTTTTATCATATCTCCTCCTCTTATAGATCTCGACACGTGCTATAGTCTATACCAACAAATTTCAATGTTACTAGCATTACCTTGATGTTTATCTCTATAATGTAGGACCTTGGGGTACTGAGGATTACTAATTCATATAGCATTTTTATGTTCTGCTAATCTTAGTTTTAATTACTTTTAGTCATCCCTATATAGAATCAACCACATGGACAATCCAATCGATATACCACAAATGAGGTATTGCAATTGATAAATGAATTAACTCGAAACTCTCGGCCTGATGTTATATCAATAAATGTGTTCGTCTTGACCATATTATCACAATGAATGCAATTACCACATCTGTAATTTCCTACACTTGAACTTAACCAACTATTAGACTTTCTCAAGGAAAGATGACTTCTCACCAGTTTATCTTTAATGGTTGGTGCTTTTCTTAAACCTATAGAAGGGGATTCGGCAAATCAGGATCACTCAAAATTTCCGCAACGCGTCAGTGCATGTGTGTGATGTGTTTTTAGATAAAGCCATGTGTTAATAAAGGCTTTTTAACTTTTAAAACACTTTCAAGAGCCTTGGAGTGATGCTTTTTTGATGAATTAAGAAATCCTGTATCCAAAGAGCTCCGATACATGGACTATATACCCAGGGAGCATTCATTGCATTTTTTGAGGTTTTAACATAACCCATTTGTTTATTATATGATATGAAACACAGCATTCAATACAGTCCCATTTGTTTTCGAAAACTACAAAAATTCCAAGTGTTTTGATGTCAAATTATTGATTTATATGAGGTACAGACACAAAAGCGATCACCATCCACTGTAAATCCGGTGATCACACACATTGAAAATACTAGCATACACTACATCACAACACATCAAGAATACATTCCTGGACTTTACTGTAGCACACACTGCACTCTAACACAATAATTAACTCAACAACAATAAATAGTCCAATACTCATCCATAGTGCATTATGTGTATTAAAGCGGCTATTGCTCGATTCACTCCGCCAGGTTTCATAAAGTTTTTTTTCTAACATGGATTCCCGTTTCGTAACAAGGGTTCTTAGTCCCTTATTGCACAATTTTCCCGGGAAAAGCATGCCCACGCGTCATCCAGCGAGCTAAAGAGCACGCCCACGCTCGGGCGAGTGTGAGAGAAACCTTGACCCTGACAAAGCTACATGACTCTCTGCTCTCGGCTGCATCTCCTGTCCTTTATGTGTATGCTTTTGTTTGACTTTTCACTGTCTTGACTTTTTCAATGTATGTGTTTCATCTGAAACTCGATCTGGTCTCAGTTCCTGACATGCAAATTAAATGTCATTACTAAATACAAGTATTATTGTTAAATGTAAAGAAATTATTGCTCTGTTGTGTCATTATATGTGTATTGTGTATTGATAAACATTCAATGGACAATTGTAAATAAAAAAAATTTGATTGGAGTTGGGCAATTCCAGCGTTATGGACGTGACATTTTGCGTTACGGACGTGACATAAAAATGCTCAGAGAATGAATTTGTTACGATTATATTGAACCATCTGTTTATATTTTACTGAACCCTTGTTGATAGAGTCTAAACATCAAAAAATGTCAGTCTATGAAAAAAATATATATTTAAAAAAGGTAAATACACATGCGTTATGGATGTGACAAAAAAAGGACGCGGTTTTTGGGAGACGATAAACTTTGTAGGATTTCTATAAAATAAAATGCACAATCCTGAAGCAATAATACCCAATGAATGGAGAAGGGATGCCTCTTTATAGAACATAAAATAGTTACTTTATATTCATTTTCATGTGTCCATTTATGAGGAATATGTAGCGTTATGGATGTGACAATCTTTAAAATGGCACTTACCTGACTATGAAAAATCATGCACTAAAAATAAAACAAATGCTTTACAAATTTGAAGAGAGATCTCACATGGGTATTTGAACCACCAAATGTTAAAATCTGTGCTGTTACCATAGTAAAAACCGCTGGTAAAAACTTAATTTTTTGTGGCTAGGTTGACATTTTCGCGGAATTGCCCAGTTGCTGAATTATTAAAGTTGCTGAATTTAATATACTAAACTCAGTTTGAGCTAAGGTAAACAATTGGCTAAGTTCAACATAACGTATTTATCTAAATTAAAGATAAATCAATTGTGTGCGACCACTTAAAAAAAAAGTTATTTCAACTTTTCAGCGTATTATTTATTGTTCAACAGCTTTTAATCAAATTAATGGTTTCTTTCGGTGTCCTGTGAGCTTTTTATAAATCCCCTTTTTATTGTGAGACGACCTATTAAGTATGTTTGTTAAATTATTACGAACATGCCATTTACCTGGTCTAGGTCAGTGGTTCTCAAACATTTTTGTTGTAAGGCCCCCTTCGCTTTGCGGCCCCCCATATAAAGACGTATAATCTTAAACTTAGAATTTTTATTAAACCAAAAACATTCAGTTATACAATGCTGGAACCCCAGTTTGAGAACCACTGGTCTAGGTAATCTGTAATATAGCTAGTTTTGTCAAACTTATAAAATATATCAAATGTCCTCTACTTGAATTAGGGACATGATGTGAAGTCCCACTGACTCCCACATCACCCTGTTTTAACAGTTACCTGTATATTGTCAATATAACTGGCCTAATGTATTAAATTAAAACAAATTTTAAGTATTAACTACTAAATAATTACCAAAAACATGGCATATAAAAGAAACGTGGGTTGCACTGAATTCTTTTTCATTGCTTCATTTATTTAGAGGCTTGTATGTTCTCAGAGAGGAGCGTCACATATCACATTTCTGTTAAAGCCTTCTGACATACATTATACATAACATCATGTGACCTGAACAACATTATAATTGAAAAAGAGGCACAATTTATGGCATTCAGAGCACAGCAAGACGGAACAATGACATTTATAGCAAAGACTTTTTATGACCTGCAAGCAACTACACTAGAAGGGGAAACATTAGATTTTAATATTTTCAGAGGAAGAGTCGTTCTTATTGAGAATGTGGCATCACTTTGAGGGACAACCACCCAGGACTACAGCCAGCTCAATGAGCTCCAGAGCAGATATCCTCACCGACTTGTGGTCCTGGGCTTTCCCTGTAACCAGTTTGGATATCAGGTTTGTGCATGGAGGAAATGTTTTACCATGTAATTACTAATCATTTTAACTTAAACACCATTCAATTGTAGCTTATCCTCAAATGAACAAGTTAGTTCCGTTTTAAATAATTTTGTATTTAGTAATACTAGTTATTTAGTATAATGTTAGTATGATATATTTGTACATTTATTTTTGCTGATTGTACAAAAAATGTGGTCAAAAATTATTTAATTATTTCTCTTCAATGTCACTTTTTAGGAAAACTGCTCTAATGCAGAAATTCGGAATTCATTGAAGTATGTACGTCCAGGTGAAGGGTATCAGCCCACATTTTCCATTTTGGAGAAGTGTGATGTAAATGGAAAAGATGCACATCCTGTCTTTTCCTACTTGAAAGACAAGCTTCCTTATCCAGATGATGACCCTATATCATTTATGCAGAACCCTAAATATCTAGCCTGGAACCCTATTAGTCGGAATGATATTTCATGGAACTTTGAAAAGTTTCTAATCGGACCAGAGGGTGAGCCCTTTAAAAGATACAGTAGAAAGTTCAACACTATTGATATTGAACCAGACATCCAAAGACTGCTGAAGCTGACCAAAAATGAATCAAAACATGCTAGTGATCATTGTGTTTGACTCAAACTTAGCATCATTGCGGCATCATCTCACTTTCTTTTATATTACTTAATGAGAGTGATACAGCAAAGTGTAAAGAGGTATCACTTGAGACAACTGTAAATATAAAAGAATTACAGATCATGTCATTAGCAAATTATTGCTGCTCCAAAAAAATGTGTAATTCAAGTTAAACAGATTAAAAACTAAGTACATTATTAAATAGTACATTCCATACTATTTGTACTGCATGGTAGTATTATTTTATCATATCAAATACATGTCTTACTGTTGTAACTGTTTCAACATAAATTTGTATCTTTTGTCAGTGGAACTGTCTGTATTTCTGTATGGTTTAATTACTATAAAAACACATAAAGCATACTGACTGCCTGTCATTAAAAATGATTTGTGTGAACGAGCTAAAGCTAAATTGTTGCTCATCTACAAATGACCAAAATGGTACAGTTGTACATCATTTTATATAGTTCAAGTTAGTATGATGCATTTTGCTGGATTATTATACAGTTTTAGTCAAATAATAATTATTTAATTATTTTATAAGACCAAATTAGACCTAAAGAGTTTCAAAAAAGGAAATTTCCTAATTCACAACTAATAAATTCTCCCTATTTTTCATAAACATTTATTTGTTCATTTATTGAGTGCATGCTGTGACCTCCTGGCTGACACTGGTTTCTCCAAAGGTTTTTTTTTCTCCATTTATTTATCATTGGAGTTTGGGTTCCTCGCCACAGGGCAGTGTTGGCTTGCTCACCGGGAGACTGCATTTATTAGATATTATTTACTAGAATGATGTTGCTTGTTCTATTAACACCATGCACTGTGCTGTGTTTTACATTTTGTGTGTTTTTCTGTTTTTCTCATTTTCTCCTGTAAAGCTGCTTTGGAACAATGCACATTGTGAAAAGCTCTATATAAATAAAAAAATAATAGTTGAATTCTCTGAAGTCACTTTCTGGAGCACAGGGAAGCTAAAATTATTTTTAAAAATGCACTTATCATATCCAACATTATGTACATCAACGCTCTGAAATTATATTACCGTTTGTGGTTTGTTCAATTATTTAAATACAAATTATTTCTCCATTCTCAGCATGTCTGTGTTTAATTCCTGACTAACATTTCAAGTGATTTTTAGGAAAGACGTATTGTAACGTCACTATTTTAAGACACATACAGCAATCATTTAAATAAAGGGGATCCAATCATTCGAGAGTAGAGTCAAGAGTATTCAACAATAAACAGTGGATAGCCCTACCAAACACGAATAAACTTTACACCATCATCACTTTGAGCATTTCAGTCCAGACATAAATTTGTATCAATTCAAGAGTTCATGAGTCCAACAATAAACCCAGTTGAGATAAAGATTAGCAGTTCACCAATCCGTAGTGTAGAAATCCAGTGTTGTAATAATCCAAACGGAAAAGTATAATCCAGCAAAGAATCATGATTGATGGTAAATGAACCATAGTCCATAGGAAATGTCCATCTCAATATCAATGAGGTTATCAATGAAACCCCCCCTAAACAAATATACAAGACATAAATAAGAATATACAACTGTTATACTGTTTCCCCCTTCAGGCGTGGAGAGGCAACACAATAAGAAAAATATGGAACAGTGTCTCATGACTGTTACAGTGTGAACTAAATTTGAAATCTATTTGTTCACATCACTCCAAACTCATTCACGTCTAAATTACAATATTTTGAGTTTTTTCTATTATTGCTTTGGTTTTATCTCAGAGTGCTATTACTTTGTCTTGTACTTTCTTTTAACTTTTTTCTTGTAACTTTATTTTCAAAAAGTTGTGACATTATTCTGGTAACTTTGACTTTATTCTTATAACACTACGGAGCAGTTTTATGACTTGTCCTAGACTAAAATAAATGTTAGAGCTCTCTGAACTGAAAATAGCTTTTGGCATATTTTAAAATACAAAAGTGAAGGCGTGCCATTGGCACTGTACGATAGGGCCCATGGACTTAACATACTATAGACACTTTGCAGCAGTGTTAATTTCGTTAACGAAAACTATGACGAAAAGTATTCGTTAACGACATGTTTTCACTGACGAAAACGAGACGATAACTAAATAAAAATGAATGCATTATAACGAAAACTGTAATAAAAATATACTGACATTTTCGTCAACTAATAAAAACGAGACGAAAATATTCTTGTCCCACCTGGCGGACATCAGTTTGCGCGCATGTGCTTATCTCATATAAACGGCAGAGAGAAGTCTCTGGGAGAAGGGGAAGCACACACATGTATTCTGTGTCTCCACGCGGTTTACAAAGCGTCTTATTTTCCTTCACGATCGCCGGTAAAACGCCGCAAACTTGAAGCGCGACTGCAGGCGAGTCACCCCGAAACACATTACGAAGGCAAGCTCAAGTGTTTTTATATGCGCCTATGTTAACTTAACACGAGCTGCTGCATAACGTGAAATGCAACAAAGTCCGCCAAAAGAAACCAGCGCCGTCCTCTACTGATTATAGAAGTGATGAAGTGAGTCAAACTGTACATTCCAACCAAATATGTAACATGTTTGCATGACTAAAGAAATGTAATACAATTTATATAATATGTCTTTTTGAAAGCTATTCTCATTCATTGCTGTCTCAAGCAAAGACAGTGCAGCGCTTACTTCAAAGAGGCATGCCATGAGCCAATAGCCTTTGAGTGTGAGCCCTGTCAGAGCGTTTCATTGGTTGAATGAACACGCCCAACTTAACGAGTCAATTGAGTCAAATGGGACTGAATGAACTGGAACATGTCGTTCATGGTCTAATACTCTGCGTTCCAACAATGCATATCTAGTTACTGAACTTTTCTGAAAAATAAAGGTAATGACCTGGTTTAATTTTATTCTAAGGTGAAGTAAATTATGTCAAAACAGTTGAATCTTTGTATGGAACATTTAATTACACCAAGTAAATGATTTAAACCATTTAGATTTTAGTAGACTAAATATAATGTATATTTATTCGACTAAAATGTTTTTCATATTTCGTCGACTAAAACTAGACTAAAACTAAAATGATGGGGTTGACTAAAATGTGACTAAAACTAAATTGCATTTTCGTCAAAAGACTATGACTAAAACTAAATCAAAATTTGCTGTCAAAATTAACACTGCTTGGAAGATCTTGTTAAAAAGGTAAAAATGTTAAATTCTGTCATGAATTACTCACTTTCTAGTTATTCCAAACCTGTATACATTTATTTGTTTGGTTTAACACAGAGAAAGATATTTTAATGAATGGTTGTAACCAAACAGTTTTTAGATTAGATTAGATTCAACTTTATTGTCATTGCACATGTACAAGGCAACGAAATGTGACCTCTGCATTTAACGCATCCAGAGAGTAGTGAACACGCACAGCAAGTGGTGAACACACGTACCCCCGGAGCAGTGGGCAGCTATCACTGCAGCTCCCGGGGAGCAAGTAGGGGTAAGGTGCCTGGCTCAAGGGCACCTCAGTTGTTACCCACCGGCCCTGGGAATCGAACCGGCAACCTTCTGGTCACAAGTCCGACTCTCTAACCATTAGGCCCCGAACAGTAACCAAAAGTGCCCCACAAATGTTTGCTGTCCTACATGCTTTAAAGTATCTTCTTTTGTGTTCAACAGAACAAAAAAATATAAAGTAATTTTTCCTACTATAGTTGTCACTGGGTTCCGAGAACTGTTTGGTTACAAGCATTATTCCAAATATCTTTGTGTTCACTAGAACAAAGAAATTTATACAGATTTGGAACAACTCAAGGGTGATGAGTTGTTTCATAATGATAACAGAATTTTTTATTTTTTTGGAAATGAAGAAAAGGACAAAAGATTAAAAAGTTTTTGTTTTAAAATGTATCGTTAAATAATGCATTTCATTATTTGCAAATTGTTTTTATTTGAATGCGCTAACCACAACCTATGAACACAGTTTCAAAATTCTGCCCAACCCCCATGGTTTATTATTCTATATAACTAAACCCGTAAAAACTAGATTTGTTTGATTTCACTACCCATAGCCTCATCTATGTACTATTATATGAAGCATTTAGTGAAAACGACAATAATGGTCATTTTAAGTACTAGAGATATAAATTGTAATGTTATTTTGTAAGAATTGCAATCAGGTGCTTGTGGCAAAGTGGGCACCAAGGATGCTGGACAGGAAAAACAGATGAACTAAGCTACTTGACTACACCACCCGGGATACACCAAATCACCAGTAATCATCAGTAAGGCACACAGGTTTATTGTCAAGGGTGGTGTCACGGTTTGGTGTGAGGGAAGAACCCAAATGCAGGCAGCGGCAGTGAAGGGGTTAACCCCTTCACCTCTGGCTGCCTGCATTTGGGTTCTCCCTACACATACCGTGACTGAACGATCGAGCCAATCATGAATCCAGTAGGTGGCGTGGACAAGGACCGGGCATCCCTCTGATCCCGCGTGGCCCATTTGTTGTTTGGGTTTCGCCAGGGGAGTCATGGCACCAGGGAGTTCACAGAGGCCTTTTCGGCAGTGGCGGTTGAGACCGAGTTTGGTGAGGCAGAATTAAAAGTTATCTTTGACGGCTGCCTCACCCACCGTCTCACCCCATCGGAGAGGAGGATGTTGAAGGAGGAGACCCAAGACTGGGCTTCGGCCCCGGGGGCTATCGTCCGGGAGAACCGCGTCCAGCCTGCGGCCATCCTGGGGGACTCAGCTCCTCCGCCCTCAAGCTCAGCGAACCCTCCCACGACTCCCAGTGGCGAGCGGGGAAGGAGGGCGTCCGGCGGGACGTCAACGGATTCCTCCGGGCCAGAGCCCGCCACGTCCACCACTCCCTCGCAACCGGCCACGGGCCGTGTGGGCCGGTTAAGGAGGAAGAGGCAGCGCAGGAGGGTGGGGAGCCCGGAGCAGCCGGTGATCTAGCCGGCGTCCCAGCCGGTGCAGCCGGTGTCCAGTCCGGTGCAGCAGGTGTCCGGTCCGGTGTCCAGTCCGGTGTCCAGTACGGTATCCAGTGCGGTATCCAGTTCAGTATCCAGTCGTGTGCCCAGCCCGGTGCAGCCTGGGTCCAGTCCGGTGTCCAGTCCGGTGCCCAGCCCGGTGCAGCCGAGATCCAGCCCGGTGCGGCCGAGATCCAGCCCGGTACAGCCGGGAACCAGGCCGGTGCAGCCGGCGTCCAGTCCGGTGCAACCGGCCTTCCAGCCGACGTTCCAGCCGGCTTTCCAGCCGGCCTTCCGACCAGCCTTATTGACATTCCATGTGATGTTAGTGACAGGAGTCACAGCAGCACGTTTAAGAACGTGGCCCCTTTAAGAGCTGTCTCAGTACACAGATCTGACCGTCACCGCACTCCCATTTTCACAACTCTTTGCATTCATTTAAAATTTTATTTTACACTTTGAAGTCTT
>NC_079906.1:1204464-1248910 GCF_024868665.1 Triplophysa rosa | reverse complement strand
TTTCTAATATTTCCCGTTCTGTGACCATAAGCGGTTATTGTAAATAATATGCAAACACTGTTAAATCCATCCATGTAAATAAAAAATAAAAACATTCTGCTAACTAACAAATAAAGTCAAAACAACCGAACTACGGGACGCGTGAAGGGACAAACTGCTCGTACTTTTTCAAACCGAGTTTAGATGCAAGTTATTTTATGTCTGACGTAAAGATCTCTGGCAAAATTTAAATGCTAAATTAAGATGATACCTTGCAGATATACCATTCATGGATTCATGGCCCTGTGAGCTGCATTAAACAGTCTCTTAGATTTACATTTAAGAATTTGACAAGAAAATTAAGTTATGTTATATATAAAGTAATTAAAAGTTGTATTAACGATTTATAACGGAGGGGTGCCCTATTTGCCCTGCACAACCAACCAGCCCACCCCCCTGCCGCTCTCCCGGATTTTGGTACACAAATGTTGACGGGTATGCATTAATGTTGTTCCTGTAAATGCTAGTGTAACGGAGGCCAGCTAGTGAAGAGCTGTGCAGTGTGTAAACCTCACTCCCCGACCAACAGAGACGCTCTAGCGACAGACGCCAGAGACTGTGGTTTTTAGCCTCCTCGTTAGAGCGCCCGTCTCCCAACCGGACACGACGCCGGTTCGAGGCCCGCGCAGAGCGGGTGAGTAGTACCGGTTACACTAGTAATAATGAACGGACGATCATAGCGCATCTGGATGAGCGTCAAAGCGCGGGGTAACCCACCCACTAGCTTAATTAGAAGTTTTGATTGTTTTTTTACCGAGTCAGATCTGTCTGTTATTAGGTGCGTTAGACTTATTCCGAGGCTACGCAGGCAGACCGATTGGCGTATGACATTAACGTGTCGCTACAGTGTTTCAAAAACAACTTTTCCAATCACTCTCGCGGTACTTTGATTTATTGTAAGTAAAGAAAGTAAAGAAATTGCTTTTGTGCTCAAAGTGCTTTAAGGTAAAGTATCTAGTAAAATCTATGAGGGGCCGTGTAGGAATTAATTATTTTTAATTATTATTTTTAAACACTAGTTTTATTTCACTAGTGTTTGTAAGAGTCATTTCAATAATACGTATGAATGAATTTCACTAAGTTCGATCGATGGTTTTATTTCACTAGTGTTTGTAAGAGTCATTTCAATAATTAAGGCCTACACGGCCCCTCATAAAAATCTACTATCATCATTCACTGAAAGTCATAGGACAAAAGATTAGCGCAAATAGCCAGAATTTATCTGCTAGCTAAAGAGTGACTTGTGATGCCGGATCGCAGTTATATTCGCGGGCAGATGGTTCAGGTAATAACAACATTCTGATTAATTGCTGAGTGTGGGTCACAGGAGAATGAGATAAATAAATAATGATGATAATATTAAAATGATGTGAAGGCCTACATGTGTATGTAAGTGTGTTGCTAAAATCTGTGTTTGATGGACTGCTGTTTAGAAAACTTTTCTCTCTTTCTTCTGTGTATCTAACTCCACTGTTACTCTCGCACTTCAAATGATTGCTTGTAAAAATTATTGTATTTTTGTATTTTCAAATTACAAGTTTTTTTCACAGCAGTATTTTGTATTTTATTTAAATACATTTTATGAGTAAGTATTTGTAATTTGTACCGGAATACTGTTTGATATCTTTCCAAAAAAGTAAGTAATAATACTATACGTTTATATATAAATATATCATTTAATTGATATATTATTCTACCACAACAGTTTCTGTAAAGATGCTTAGTTTACATTTACACATTTGGCCGCCGCTTTTATTCAAAGCGACTCACGCTTGAATAAGCGACTTAGCGACTTAGTACTATTCATTCAGTATTCACTTACTTAGTACTATTTACTTAGTACTATTCATTCAGTATTCACTTACTTAGTACTATTTACTTAGTACTATTCATTCAGTATTCACTTACTTAGTACTATTTACTTAGTACTATTCATTCAGTATTCACTTACTTAGTACTATTTACTTAGTACTATTCATTTTGTTTCTGAGTATGTGCAATCCCTGATGGAACCCATGACATTGACGTTGCTAGCGCCACAATCTAACCACTGAGCTACAGAACAGCGTGTTACATGTACATTGTAAAAAGTACTAAACAAATAAAACTGAATGTATTATTTATTCTCAAAAACGCTCTTTTGTGATACTGTCATGTTACCAATACTTTACATTTATGTTCAAATCTTTTCAGATTTCGTCCCAATGTGATCATTTTTGTCGATTGCTGTGGCATAAATAATTACATTTCTGTTATGTTTAACACAGCTTCAAATGAGAAAAAAGCTAAATGTCTCCACTGTTCAACATACAGTTATGTATATATATATATATAGTATATACATTTTTGTCAGCTTTTATGTCTGATGGGGTTGATTTGTTAGTTAGAGTTCACACGTACACACAAACGTCTTTATATTGCAATTTCTTGCATATTGAGAAATATTCTAATGTTACATTAACATATAACAGATGTTATCAGCAGAGTTGACTAAAAGGTGAATCATTTTGTGTTGCAACCTTTAGTACACTACCTGCAAGACTAATAATGTATACCAAACAACTTCCACAGAAATCTGTTCACATAAACTATCTGGCAAATTGCCCATGACAGAGTTAACAAGATTTGTCACAGTGTAGGTGTTAAACATGGTGTGTGTGTGTGTTCATGTTTGTATATCCCGGTGGGGACCTAAACCTGAATGCACACCAACTCATGGGGACTCATGTCACCGTGGGGACCAAAATTGAGGTCCTCGTGGGCAAAAAAGCTTATGAATCGGACAGAACAATATTTTTTGAAAATCTAATAATGCAAAAAGTTTTCTATGATCTTTAGGGAACCGAATCCATGCAGACCAGAGAAATTTACTACCCAGAACGGACCCGATTATTAATTCAAAGCTGGACCCGAACGAACCCGATCGGCACATATTTCACAGCAAATTGCTATTAACGAGTCAAAAAAGTTGCGAAAATAAAACTTTTTGTCTTACCTACTGTTAGTAGCCTTCTCGCTCGTATCTGACTGTGATGCAGACAATCCTTCTTGCTAATGTTCCATCCATGTTTTTCCTCTCGCCGATTAAACAAACATGCTTTATCCACTCATTATAGTCCAGCTTCAAAAGTGTGCCTGTTGTCACAATACAACTATATAATAACTACAACGATTGCTCGTTCAGTGCATTGACCGCTGATGTTAGCAGCAGCATTATTTGTTTGCTATCATTTCTGTGCTCTCTGAGCCTATTCTGACCAAACATTTAGACATAACAGGACGGTTCATTCATATTATTATAAGCATGGGAGAAAGAGTGCAATGCGTGCTGAATCAAACTTCAAAAACGTGTCACATGTAGTAGCCTACACTTAAGGGCGCTAACTTTTTTTGTCGTCTTTGTTCCCAATTTGCACGAAGGAGGCGCAGACAGAAGAGGTGCCGATGGGTTAACCTTTTTTCACATCAGCTGCATCTGTTTGTGTTGCTACAAGCTGTTGCGACCTCAGTCCGGAGCCTTCCCTTACAAAAAAATTCTACAGGAATCCTGCAGGATTTTGGTTCAATGTGCAGGGATCCTGCAGATATCCTGCACAACAGAACCAAAATCCTTCAGGACAGAGACAATCCTGAAGGTGTCCTGCAGGATTGTCCACTCAATTTTCCTGCAGGACTGCCTCACATCCTACAGGAATTTAGGATTCCTGCAGGAATTATTGTATACCTGTAGGAAATTGTGTAACCATGTGCAGAAAAAAGCTTGTCTATTCCTGTGGGATTTATGTTCACTAAAATCCTGCAGGATAAACCCTGCAGCAATTTTCATCTTGCATGGGACCCTGCAGGACAAGTTCTATTGTAACATACAGTGCTGCTTTAAAATAAGTACTTAGCAAATTATATATGTTACTGATAACAAAAATTATAATAAGAGCATTTCACTGACGCCACAGAAATAAGTTCTTCACATAGCACTTTATTTGCAAAATTTTATGGATTTGAAATATCGTATTGTAAAATATGTTAAAAACAGTTTATACATGTCACACATAACGTTTTCAAATAATGTTAAGAAAACGACATTATGCGGAAATTAATAACGTATGCTATACAATCATGCCAAGAATCTGGTCCAAAGTGCACTTTAAACTTTCTCATACAATGTTTTGAAGGCTGTCCATCCAACAATGACAATTAAAACCCTCACAAAAAATAAATAAGCAGGCCATGTTCCAAAATGAAAATATTTTTAAATGTAAAACACATTGTACTAAATGTGGACTCAAACACAGTAACCAATGTGTATTAAACACTTGCTAAAAATAAACTTAAGTTTGAATATATTAGACAGATATGTACAAATTACTGTACTATATTGAACAGTATTACTTTACATAATGTCTATTTAGTCAACTTCCCATTTGTTAGGTTGAATGCAAAGTAAATTATGTACTCCATAAACATTTTTCAAGTACACACAAGTTGTTTTGATTTCAGAGCACTTAATTAATTTGACATCACTTGAAATACAGCTGTCCTTAACTATCCCAGAGACAGTAGTTCCTGTTTGTCTGTCTTTAACCATGCTAAATTTGGCAGTGATAACTGGATCAATAAAGGTGTAGCCTGTGTCAAGCCCCACATCAACAAACGACCGCACCATTGCCACTTCCCCATTTTCTGTAAGAACAGCATGGTTAATTCTTCGAGATAGTGTCGTGCTTGTTTTTGAGTGAAACCTGTTTCCATTAATTAACGCCCTTGCATAAAATGCACACTGATGAACATGAATGCCATGTTCGCTGAGAAGATATGCCTCTCTTGGTGTTGGTGGTCTTACAATTGGTGAGCCCAGGAAGACTACATTTGTTTTAATCACACAGTTTTTGGCAAGTTTGTAACCATGTAGCATACATTCAACAAAGTCCTTGCTTAGTTGTTTGATACTGTTGCTGTAAACGCTTGTCAGAAGTCTTGGAACACTCTGAAAAAGAAAAAACGCATTGACAATTTGCTCTGGAACTGCTTGGGTGCCATGAAAGAGCTTTTGCAGGTTGCCATTGTGACTTTCAAAAATGAAAGCACTCTGGCACCATAGTGGACCCCAGTTTCTCACAGACTGTGCAGCATGTTCTAAAATGTGCACATTGAAGCTGACATGACATTTCCCATACAGTTTCTCAAAACTGTTCACAAATGTTTTTAACAGATACTCAGCTATATCTATGTCTTGTGAAGAAATGTTATCTTTTAACAGACAGTAAGTACCTTGTACAAGCAACAGTAAGTGTTCAAGGAACTGGCAGGGTAGAATGCCACTTAAGCATGGAAGACAATAAAACAAAAGAAAATTCCTGTATTCTGAGGCCTTCCAGAACTTGCGTAACTTCATAGATCGTGGGGGTCTTGTAATATTGACTCTGGTGGCTTAATTTCAAGCAGTCGTTTATCAATGGCCATGACGTCTCTTCCAATATACCAGCTCTCTGCATGGTACTTTGTATCAAGCCACAGTGTTGTCAATTGGCGACATACACCCAGTAAAATCCCATGCATGTAGTCATATCCAAATCCTAGTACAATATTAAAAAATGTTAAAAGCATTTAAGGTGATGGCCCTTTGACTCCCCGAGCACATGTGCCTGTTGTAACTGCTGTTCTTACATCATCAAAATGCTGGATGTGGGTACGTGTGTTTGAATCTCCACTTTCTGAACTGTATACCCTTGTGAATCCATTTCCCTAGGCAACAATTTCGCCCTTCTTATAACACCAGTTACATCCATGTTCCCCGTTAAATTGTTTTACATTCTGGACAGCGCAGCGCGCAACTGAGTCACACACACAGACTAGATTAAACACATGGATATTCAAGCTTTGTCCTTTGTGCACTACTGTCAGACCTTCCTGCTCTAGCAGAAGGCATTCATCGACAAAGGGCTGCATAAAATCATTCATTTTGGGCTTAGAAGCACCAAACCACAAACCAGCCAGCAGCACATGCCTGCTTCTCATATGTGGGGGAAGCTCATTGATTATGATTTGGATTGGCCAAATGTGAAAGGGAGATGATTTAAAAATATGAATACCATCAATATTCCAAGTAAGTGAAAGGTTAAACTGGTCTGGATCATTCAAGGGATCTACAGATTTATACATGGCACCATCAAATATATCTTGGACACTATCTGGGCTGCTTTTACCCCTGGTCCATTTGTAATCTAATGCTGCTCTAAATGTTGTATCTAACATCTTTTCTTCCAGTTGTTTTCTAATTGATACTTTCAGAAAAATGTTGCCTGATTTAACAAGTGAGTTCATATCCCCAAGTTCAGAACCACATGAGGCACAACAATCTGGGACTTCATTACCAAGGTAATGATGACATTTAGGGCAAATGCACATAATTTCAAAAGAGTTGCAATCAAAGGTTTTGAGGAACTTATAAAGACTACTGGGTACTCCATTGGTTCCTTCTGGACAATGTAGATTAATAAGGTCTAATAAATCACTAAGGGCAGATTTTGTTGTGGTGTGCCTAAGAGCATAACATAAAATTGACAGTAGAGATTCTTCATGACTAATCTTTGCACTGGGGTAGATCTTCTCTTTCACAGATTTTGGGTTCTCTCCACTGTCATCTTGTGCATCACCACCTGCTGCAGCATCCATCTAGAATTGTGGAAAATAAAATGGTACCAGCTCTAATGATTTTATAAACATACATTTTATTCTTACACAAATACAGACATACATAAATAATTTTATATCATACAATACAGTTCATACTATGATAAATTAGATATCATTTTAAAATGTGTTAATTGTAACCGTTAGTTAATGTATTAAATAACATGACCAAACAATAAACAACATATTTATTAATCTTTTTAATGTTAGTTAATAAAAATATAGTTGTTCATTGTTTGTTCATGTTAGTTAAGTTTCATTTTAAAATTTTAATGATGTGTTTATAAATGTTAAAATGAACATAAAGATGAATAAATGCTATAGAAGTATTGTTCATTCTTAGTTCATGTTAACTAAAGTAGTTAACTAATGAACCTTATTGTAAGGTGTTACCATAAATGAGAGTAAATACTGTAGTATGAGCTATAATGAGTAAATTGCCACAATTCACTATTTAAATAACACACCCACTAACTAATCAAAAACAAATTCTGTGCATTTTCTACACATTTCGTGCAAAGATGACATGAAAGGAAAATTTTGTCACAGCAAATGAACTGCATGAGTATTGCGAATATATAGAATGTGCAATCTTACTGTGGGGTCTAGTGGTGGAGTCATATGACAGTTTTGTAGTTCATAATGCTCACTGTCAGATTCTTCATCCTAAACACACAAATGCACAGATGTAAATCTCTATTTTGTACAGAAAAATAGCTCCTATTGTATCTTAATTCCTCTATATTAATAGTGTTAAACATAATATAGTTTCTTTTTTTTACCATGTAATGATCCGTCGCTGTGTCATTTGTGTTGTGTTGGTCCCATGTCTCAGTTTCACTCGCAGATTCATCATCCTTAAAATCATATAACCATATATTGCTATAGATGAAAGATATCCCATGTTATGGTAAATTATGAGAACATTTAACTAGCAATGTTGTGCCATAATATGTTGTGGTGATGTGCTGATGTTGCATGGGTCACTGATTTCCTCTTCATTGTCAGATCTGCCATCCATCTGTTAACAATCAGACTCATGAATAAAAATAAGACAAAATAAGACTAGATTATATTCAAACATATGAGGGACAGGTAAATTAGTATTCTACCATGCAACAATGAGGTGGTGTGTCAATGTTGCATGGGTAACTGATCTCCTCTTCACTGTCAGATCTGCCATCTGTCTGTTAACAATCAGAATCGTGAACAGCATTAAGCCAATGATAGCTCAGATTATATTTAAACAGTATAAGACACAGGGAAATTAGTAGTCTACCATGGAATCATGAGGTGGTATGTCAGTAACAGGGTAACTGATCTCCTCTTCAGAGTTGTCATCCTTATCATCAGAACAATAAAAACAAGTAAATACACAGGTTAATCTTTTGATCATATAAGAACAAGATTAGTCAATGTGGTGACACTAACAGCTTTGACAATCAGGATGAATGCATCATATAATAGTAGTCATATAATTGTGCATGATGTACTCCATTGTCTAATGTCAGTAATCACTGCAAGTAACAAATTAACAGCTATTATGTAACTTTTTTCACAAATCAAATGTTACACTTACAAATCTTTTAACAATGTAATTTTCATCAATGTAATAATTCATATTCATCAACTTAAAAAATTATGTTCTATAATCATTAATTTTTAAAAGACTGATATTCGTGCAGACAAAATTGCATTTTAAAGCATTGCAGTTCTTGCATTATGTGTCATAGACACAATCACATGTAATGTGTGAGGAATTGCATTTTTAACCCTTGTGAGCTGTTCGTTGTATTTCAGGAGCACAACTTAGGTTTGCTAAAAAAATCGGCCACAATGCAGAAATACAATAATAAAAGACTATAAAAATCACTCATTGTTACATATTTTGTCAAAACAAAAAATATCTACCATGCAGAAACAGACAGAAAAGGAATAAATGAGCCATTGAGTGATCATTTGCCACCTAGTGGCTAAACTTAGGTATAGGCCTAAAATGACATGGCAGCAAATCCACTAAACTATGATTGTTTTGTAATTTACATTTTCTTTCCATTAATGAAATTAAGTGATTATCTGCTTTAAATCGATTTTTAAATAAATACAAATTATTACAAAATAGGCTCATAATCCCCCCAAAAGATAAACAAAAGCAGAGTGAAAATAACAATAATATTATTATTAATAATAATGTCAATTGTATGTGTTTTTAAAACTTGACATGATATTATGCAATTAATACTACTGTATAGCAAACAGCCCTAACAGCGCACACGAATGAAACAAGTTAGCCTACTTATAATCAGTCACATGACTAATGTCATAAGTATTATTCAGCTAGTTTGCTGAACTACGTATAGTCTAATTAGAGTTATTAAAAATTATACTTACAAAGAAACTGGTTCGTCACGTCTCTCCGTCACATTGTCTCACGCGCTGAAGCAGCTGACTAAGTGTCCGTTATTTTGTAGCGCACGCGCTGGAGTTTTTCGCGCCGCAAGAGACCGCATATCTTATACAGCAGGTGAGGAAATGGTTTTCTCCTTTTAAAATGCCAAAAAGTGTTAAAAATCTGTTGTACATTTTACTAGTGAACATAAATAATGTTAATTTAGTCAGAAACACGGTATTAATTTTAAATAAATTACGTGGTAACTTCCGCGAGATCCGCATCTATCTATCTATCTATCTATCTATCTATCTATCTATCTATCTATCTATCTATCTATATCTATCTATCTATCTATCTATCTATCTATCTATCTATCTATCTGTTTTTTGTGGTACCTTACAAGTGTAGTAACCATGGTTTTCTACAGTAACCATCGTTTACTATGGTTTTTACAAAAAACATGGTTGTCAAAAACATGGTTATTTTGTGATAACCATTGTTTGACTACAGTAACCATGTGCTTTTTGGTTTTAACTGTAGTAAAACCATGGTAAATTTTTGTAAGGGTCTGGGTTCAGTAATATTAATCAAAAGATTCTTTCTTTACAGATATACAAGATGTGGGCTCTAATTGAATGGAGAGAGATTGATGCTTCCCTAGACATTGTAAACAGAAAGGATATACTTTAAAAAAAAAAATAAGGGTGATGTCGTTGATGTGAAATATGAAGATGAAAGCTCTCCAGCAACTGTTTTGAAGCTATGTGGTAAACAGTTACAGTAATATTTCAGAACAATTTTTATATGGATGCAATATGAATGTATTGCAAGGACATTTTATTTATTTATTTGTTTGTTTAGAAAATAAGGACAGGCTGCTGAAACGTCTTCAGTTCTCCCTCCCTCGGGGGGTTCGAGCCCAGGAAGAAGCGGATGTCGAAATGTCAGCTATGCTTTCCCAGGCCGCCGTGAGTGTTGGGTTGCAGTGCCCACACTGCCTCTCCCGGCGCTCGCGGCTGGCTACATGGCGCCTCGGGTTTGAGCGCGGCTCCAAGCCGCGCCCGCCCTCTGTGCCGTGTTTACCGGAAGTGCATGAGGAACTTAGTAAGACCTGGAAACGCCCCCTTTCCGACACGTTTCACGTCAAACAAAGTTCTGTCACCCTCTCTTACCTCGAGGTTGAGACAGCTAGAGGATACGTCGATGTCCCCCAGGTGGAGTATGCCGCCGCGGTGCACTCGTGCACGTAGGCGGCGGCCACCTGGGGGTGGGGTTCGACCTAGACTCCCGTCCAAAGCATGTGGGGTCTCGGCATCTCTGGTGTCGAGAGCTTACATTGCGGCGGACCAAGCTGCCTCTTCTCTCCACGCTATGGCTCCTGCCAGGCCAGGGTGTTGAGAGAGCTCCACGAGGGGAAGACCCACCCAGCGCTTAGGCAGGAACTCCGCGCCGCCACCGACCTCGCTCTACGGGCGACCAAGGTGACCGCGCGGGCCCTGGGTCGGACGATGTCCACACTTGTGGTCCATGAGAAACTCCTCTGGCCGATCCTTGCGCAGATGAGTAACGCCGAGAAGGTCCGCTTTCTCGACGCACTTGTCTCGCAAGGGGGGGCTGGTTGGTGTTACTGTCAAGCCGCAGCGGCCCCGCTCACCCCCCGCCCGTCGGGGGCATGAGACCCGCACGCGGCCTCCCCCGGAGGGTTCTCGACAGTAAAGAAGCAGTCCTCCGTGCCGCGACTCGGCCGCCTCGGCCGTCGAGTCCCGTGCACTGTCTGCTTCCCAGCAGCCCTGGTCCTCTTCGACGCCCTCCAGCTCTGGCACCCCCCACTCAGGCGCCCCCCCCTGGAGGAGACAGCGAAGAGGAGACCATCACCCCATCAGCAGCCGCGGTGAAGCGGCCCTCATGGGAAGACCTCAGGGAGATCGAGGCTACCATTGGGCCTGACCCCAGCCACATCGCTGGGAAGTTGGATAGGGACGGATCCTGCCCCGTCTCTCCAACTGCTGGCCCCCTCCGGGGGGCTAGCGCCCACTTACTCTCAAAAAAGAGAGTTGCCGCTCCCACCCTCTGCACGACGGTGAACGGCAAACTCGACGTTGCGTCATGGCGAAGCGCAATGTCAAGTATAAACACCAGCCCTCAGCACTCTCAGTCAGACTGCTGCGCAGTCGCCAGGCAGGAAAAACAGCAGAGCCGATCTCCTCCCCGGGGGACCTCCCCCGGCAAGGAATCCATACTGCTAGCCATCGAACCACCCCCCCGGGGGACGATGAAAAGGATCGTACCTTTAGTCCCCCTGTCTCATTTCTGGGAGCCTGTCCGGCTTCCCAGACTTTCAGACTGGCTAGGGAAGACGATCCGTCTCGGCTACGCGATCCAGTCGCCTCACGCCCGCCAAGTTTCAGGGCATCCGATATACCTCAGTCAGAGGCTAGGATGTTCCCGTACTTCGGGCCGAGGTCGCCACCCTTCTGGCGAAGGGAGTGATCCAGCCCATCTCACCAGCCGAGATGTTCAACGGGTTTTACAGCCTGTACTTCATTGTCCCCAAGAAAGGCAGGGGGTTGCGCCCTATCTTGGGTCTGTGTGTTCTGAACAGGCACCTACACAATGGCTGCCTTTCAGGTTGATCACGCAGAAGCGCATCCTGACATCCGTCAGGTGTCAGGACTGGTTCATGGCAATCGACCCGAAGGACGCGTACTTCATGTCTCGATCCTCCCTCGACATCGGCCGTTCCTACGGTTCGCGTTCGAGGGACGGGCATATCAGTACAGGGTCCTCCCCTTCGGTCTGTCCCTGTCTCCACGAGTCTTTACGAAGGTCATGGAAGCCGCCCTCCTTCCTCTTAGGGAAGGAGGTGTGCAGGTACTAAACTATCTCGACGACTGGCTCAGCTTGGTGCACTCTCGAGATCTGTTGTGTACACACAGGGACCTGGTGCTCCGGCACCTAGATCAGTGGGGCTACAGGTCAACTGAGAAGAGCAAGCTCTCCCCGGTGCAGAGCGTACTCTTTCTCGGTATGGAACTCGACTCTGTCCTCATGAGCGGCCCCACTCACCCCCCTCGGGGGGCGCGAGACCTGCGACGAGGAAGCCCGCGCCCACGCGGCCTCCCAGAGGCAGTGCGACTGACTACAGAGTGAGCCCTATCAGTGTTGAACTGCCTGAAGCTCTCAGGCAGTCAGCGGTCCCCCTGAAACAATTTCAGAGGCTCCTGGGATACATGGCATCCTCGGCGGGGGTGGTCCCCCTTGGGTCGATGCACATACGACCGCTCCAACACTGGCTACAGAGTCAAGTTCCTGGGAGAGCGTGGCACACCGGCAGCAGGCGTATGGTCATCACGCTTTTCTGCCGACACACCCTA
The DNA here is from genome assembly GCF_024868665.1 of Triplophysa rosa. Lineage (NCBI taxonomy): Eukaryota > Metazoa > Chordata > Actinopteri > Cypriniformes > Nemacheilidae > Triplophysa > Triplophysa rosa. Next base: position 1,236,415 of record NC_079906.1, on the reverse strand, counting down.
ACCCCCTGGTCTCCCATGACCTTCTTGTGGACAGGGGTCCCCTTAGGGATACCTCCCTGTAGGGTTGGGGTGCCGTGTGCAACGGGCATGCAGTGTCGGGGCGGTGGATGGGCCCCCGCCTGCGTTAGCATTTCAAATGCCTAGAGTTGTTGGTTGTGCTACTTGCATTGAGGAGGCTACTACCTCTCGTGCAGGGCAAGCACATGCTGGTCCGGTCGGACAGCACAGCTGCTGTGGCGTATATTATTGGTGGCATTCGCTCATGGCAGCTAACATGACTCGCCCGGCGCCTCCTCCTCTGGAGTCAGCAGGTGATCAGTTCCCTGCGGGCCACACACATCCCAGGCATCCTGAACCAGACAGCCGATGCGCTCTCTCATCAGTCGACGCCTCGCGGAGAGTGGCGACTCCATCCCCGCGCAGCCGGCTCATTTGGGAGCAGTTCGGCCAGGCACAGGTGGTCCTGTTGCCTCCCCGGACTCAACCCATTGTCCGCTTTGGTACTCCCTGTCCGAGGCAACCCTTGGCACGAATGCCCTTGCGCACAGCTGGCCGTGGGACAAGCGGAAGTACGCTTCCCCCCCAGTGAGCCTCATTGCACAGGTCCTGTGCAAGGCCAGGGAAGAGGAGCATCAAGTGGTACTAGTTACGCCCCTTTGGCCTAACCAGGACTTGGTTCTCAGAGCTAAGGCTCTGACAACAACTCCTGCTTCCACAGGGGAAGGGGCACGTTACGGCATCCCAGGCAGAACCTGGTCTCCATGTCTGGACGGGACGAAGAGATCCTGAGTGACCCACCCTTGGTCTGGTTGGGACGTCACTCAGGCTAGGGCCTCAGCCACTGGGTGGCTATACGCCCATAAGTGGCGTCTCTTCTCGTCCTGGTGCTCTTCTCTGGAGAAGACCCGCGGAGTTGCTCGATCGGGTACGAGCTGTCCCTTCCTCAAGAGAGACTGGGGAGTACCCTCTCCCCCTCCACACTGGGAGTGTATGTAGCCGCTACGGCCTCTCATCATGACCCAAGTGCTGGGTAGCCTCTGGGACAGCACGACCTGGTCATTAGGTTCCTAAGGGGCGCGAGAGGGTGACCACCTTATCCGCGCTCCGTACCCTCTTGCGACCTAGGCGACTTCGAGCCTCTTGGAGTTGCCGCTCTTTCTCAGTCTTGATAAAGACGGCTTTCCTGATGGCGCTCACCTCTAAGAGGGTAGGGGATCTGCAAGCACCCTTTGTGTCCACAGATTGCCTAGAACTCGGGCCCGGGATTCTCACATTATCTTGAGACCCCGCCCCGGCTACGTGCTCAAAGTTCCCACCACTCTTCCGAGAGACCAGGTGGTGAACCTGCAGGTGCTCCCCACCGGGGAGGAAGACCCAAGCTTTCTGTGTTGTGTCCAGTACACGCACTGCGCCTCTACTTGGACCGCACGCAGAGCCTAGAAGCTCTGAGCAGCTCTTTGTCTGTTTCGGAGGTCAGCAGAAGGGAGGGCTGTCTCCATACAGAGGCTGGCGCACTGGATCGTGGATGCCCTCGTTATGGCATACCGATCTCAATTCGCCCCTGCCCGTAGGGAGTGAGGCACACTCCTCATGGGCACTGGCTCAGGGCACCTCTCTAGCAGACATCTGCAGAGCTGCGGGTTGGGCTATGCCCAACGACTCCGTGAGGTTCTAATACCTATGTGCGGAACTGGTGTCAGCCCGCAAGGTGTAGGACCGGCAGCCGGTAGGGCGTACGCCTGCGAAAGCCCTTCCCCCTTCCTTAGGGGGATCAGCGGCTATTACGCCTCCCCTCTTTCCCCCACTGGGTAAAGAACAGGCATTTTATCCATCACTAGCACCTTCCTCGGGGCAGGCTGGGCAGAGCAGCCCTGCCCCCTTAGGCCGGGGAACAGTTGAGTTATCTCCCACATAGCTCTAACCGGACCTAGTGCTCCAGAAGTGGTAACCCCCCCTCCGTGGGCTGTTCCGTCTGATGTATCCTCATGAATGGTTCCCACCTCGGCAACCCATGACCTCCCTAGGTGGACTCCCACCTTGCGGTTAACTCCTGCAGTCCGCACATTTTTCCATGAGTTCTCCCCTGATGGTGAGACCATGTGGTGTCTCCACTAATTCCTCCCTACGGTAGGTAGTGGTCTCTGCAGCGTTTTTCCCCCGGGGGGAATAATGCTTACCCAGTGGCCCTTACGGTGCCGGGCGGCTTCTCGCCATTTAGAGAACTAGGCCTCCGCCCGTGACGGCCGGTGGCAGGGGCTTCCCAACTTTGTGGTAAAGCTCTGGGTCCCCCTTCCTCTCCACTGGATGGTCATAATTTCGCGTTAGCGTCTTCATCTGACTCGCCCAGGCCAGTCAACGTCGCTCCGCAGAGATTGTGACGTGGCTCAGTGCTGTGGCGTCTTACATAGGAACCCCATTCTGTCGGTTCGACACAACGTCGAGAGACCGACAGAAAGGGAACATCTTGGTTACGGATGTAACCTCGGTTCCCTGATGGAGGGAACGAGACGTTGTGTCCCTCATGTCACAACACTGGCCGCCCACCCCAGCGGTCGGGGGAGGATGCTTAAGGCTCCTCAGACCAAAGTTGAATGAATGAGCACGCCGGCTTCCCTCTTATACCCGGACATCCGGGGAGGAGTCTGGCATGCAAATTTCATTCGCCAATTTTCATTGGCTTTTTCTAAATACTCAGAAGATGATAGGTTCTCAAGACAAACCCCATTCTGTCGGTTCGACACAACGTCTCGTTCCCTCCATCAGGGAACCGAGGTTACATCCGTAACCAAGACGTTTCCTTTGTTCATGTAGTTTTTTTTGTTGTGCTTTGTCTTGTTTTCTTTTTTTATTTAACCATTAGTGCACTTGTATCCTCTCTCTGCTTGTTTTCTGCCATTCGTAACAGACCAACTGACCAAACTATGGATCCATCAGTCCAGTGATGAGTACAAGTTTTGCGAAATTATTATAATTTCATTTTTTAAATAAAATATTTTTATAAAATATATTTAGGGCCCGAGCACCGAGGTGCAGGCAGTAGGCCTCGCACTGCTGGTGCAGAGCCCTATTGTTTTTTGTGTATTTCCTCTTCTCCGCAGAAATGAATCGTTATTTTGTGGATCTAAACATGCTTGAAAACTCACGAAAATTTGCACACGCATCAGAAGTAATACATCTGATAATGGTTTCAAAATGAGGTGTGGCAAAATGGCTCGATAGCGCTACATAGAACAATTCAACATAGTGCCCCTCAAGCTACGTTTCACGTACATGCACCACATTTGGTAGGCCCATGAAACACCCTAATACCTACAAAAAAGCAAAGCTCTAAACCCAACAGAAGGTCCATTATTTTTAATTTCCTCTGCAAATGTTGTGAAGTTTTTGCCATTTCCAGGTGTCATACTTTGTATCATAGAACTTCTCCTAGAGTTTTAATCAGATGAGCATAAAATTTAATCAATCTTAAGTAAAAGTCTTTGCGATGTTAAATTGCGAAAATGACTTTTCGTTGAAGGGCTTGTCTGTGGCGGCCTGCCAAAGTTTGGCATTTCGCCATGAAGAATTTGCTTTATGTTAAGCATACAATGTCCTGTCTGCCCCAAACTTAACATGTTTGATAAGAGTCATGACCTGCAAGACATGTTTAATATGTAAATATTAACCTTTAGTCATTGCGCCCCAACTGGCAGAAGGAAATCTGGTACATTACTAAAAAATTACTAAGACTTCATATAATCTACCTGCATATATGCATATTGCATACTGTTCACTTTTCCTAAAGCCAACAGGTGGCTGTGGCACTGGTGCGAGGGCCCGATCCTCGTTGCTTGCAGCTTTAATCCATATTATGTCTTGGGGTGGGAAAAACACAGACATTCTGGATTGAACGGCAATAAAATAACTGATTTACCCTGTAAATGGTGAAGATGTCTTACGTTCCTGTCGCCTGCACAGGATTTTGCTTTAGTATTATTATAATCATTCTTATTATTATTGATAGTATGTTTATATTTATAAAATATTTTCACTTGCACATCTGTGTCTGGAGCCTAAGGAGCTGAAACCCGTTTATGGTTATGGGCATATGATTTCCAGAGTAGACTGGGCATTTTAGACAGGAGTTACAACATGTTGTTCTATCAGAGAGTAAAAATATGCGCTGCAAAAATGTACATTATGAGAAGAATATTGAGGGTTTTTTACTTTAAATCACATAAATGCATTCAAGCCAACCTCAGTAATAAAATTATGAATGTTTTTATAAAGATAGTATGTGCTCTTTAAGAATTGTTCAAGTTTATGCAAATGAATGACGAGCGACGTTTGGGAGCAACTACCAGGGGGAGTAAAGCAGTGTTTATTTAAAACTGTTACTAAGGTAAGCGAAACTAGAAACTTCTTCTAACGATCTCATGAAAGAGACGAGCGACACACACCTACAAAGGCATTACAGTGTTCAAGACTTGCAGCAGGGCCTGCGAGTTAACATATGCTATGTAAATGAAGGTGCTGCCTCAGACATCTCCCTTCTGACATATCGAAATGCACAACAATTAGCCTCATTGGAATGCTGGTCGCCTTGGTGATGTCAGCTTCGGAAAGTTTGAGGGGGTCCTGACCTTCTGAGCCCCAGTCTCTCTGTGCATGATCTGAATATGATCATGATAAGCTCTAAAGTAAACACATTATTTATTTGAAATAAATTTAGCAAACCAAAAGCATTAAGATTTGGAATTCAATAATATCTGATATTGGAAACAAACAGCACATTTCCTTATATAACAAAAAAAAAGTTATAATTAACTGGATATAGAAAATAATGATTGGGTTTTTGAGGGTTAAAAGCATTTGTGTATTGTATATCTGTGTGGGCCAGAACTGGTAAGATCAAGGTTATTAGTATGTCTTAATAATTATATGTCTCTCTTACCTTAATGAACCACTGCAGACATAAAACAATGTTTGTCAGGAAAAACTATAGACAAGCTGTTGTTACACCTCAGTTGCCTCTGAGGAGAGTCTTTGTATACTGTGAATATGTTTTCTGTTTCAACATGCATGTCGAATTCAGCATGTCAAATCTATGGCGGAGTTCATCTGGGAGTCTGATTGGCTGTTCAGCTTAGCAAACCAGTGCACAAGAAATGTCTATTTACGCTGAGTACAAAAAGCCCACCTTAACTGTTTGCACTAACTCCGCCTGCCAGTATCAGTTTGGAATAGAGAAAGTGTAAGAATGATGCCATTTCAAACAGCAACTCCAGGGTGGTGGATGTAAAGTGTGCATAGTTTTGATGCTGGAGACCTGGGTTCAAATCATTTAGGGTCAAGTCAAGTCAAATTTAGGGTAAGGTAAGGTTAGGGGTAGGTGTAGAGCTTTATTATCTCAATAAGTGACCATGCTTTTGATAATTGTTATAAATATAATGACTTGCAGTCTGTTATTATTGCTTAATGTTTAATGCACAACGGTAATGAGGTGCAAATAGTATCTGCCACTATTTATGAGTAGCAATAGCATATAACTACTATTTACACTTAATCCAAAGAAAATATAGCTATTTTCAGTTAGTGTAAATAGCATATTGCTAAGAAATGCTGCTATATTCACTTAGTATAAACAGAACCTACTGCTATTAAAACTTAATGTAAATTGCATACCTGCTGGTATGGAAAGTTTTTTTTCTCACCCTGGCGCAGAACGAACGTGCTACTTGGTAGTGATGGGAAGTCTGGTTCTTTTCTGTGATCTGGTTCCTTCAGACAGTTCATTTAAATAAATCGATAAAAAATAAACAGTTCACTGATTCTTTTACGCCCTAGTGTGATGATGTCATTTGCAATGACGTAATGGTGTCAAGCGTATCATCTCGGCCGGCTGGGATAAACATTCAATAAAAAAATTCTGCATTCAAATAAAAAAGTCAGTAATCATAACTTTACTCCGTTAAAGCATGATTTATTCATTAAATAAACTCATGTTTCACCAGATTAGCCCCCTCATTTAAGTCCTCGGTTCATGTGCGCTCATAGCATTAGCACAGCATTATCCAGAATACTGTTCGGTAGCTTCAAGCTGAATCACACATGCTCAGTATCATCAGATCCTCGGTTCCCAAAAAGAATGTGTCCGACAGAAACGGTTCTCAAGTTCAGTGCACTGGTGATCCGAAAACCGATGCAACAGATTATTGACTCCAAACCAAGATCCAACACAGCAGTGGGGTGTACGTAAGCGGCGCTCCTTAATTGCATGCTTCCCTCGAATCCTGGAGGGGTGGGGCTAAGATGCGAGGAAAGGAAACGAGGATGCACAAATAAGAACTGAGAAGCACCCCAGTTTCGACGGTCAGCTTGGTGTTTCAGGCAAACTTCGGACCCTGGCGCAATCAACGTGAGCCGACCTCACGGCATGCTTTCCATCTGCGATAGTTTGTAGCATCGGCTTGGTGTGTACTATGCTTTACTGTGCCCTAATATTGTTTTGATTATGCACAGAACCCATGGAGTCATATATTACTGTATATGGAATAAGAGACTATTATAAAGCATTATACTGTACAACAGACAAGTTACAACATTAAAAATAATGTGTAACTCTGTATAAAGGTCCCCAATTTTGGTAACAGGTTGATAATAAAATACATAAAACAGCTCATATACTGTGTAGTTTGAGGTTGATGAACAACATTATATGAGGGGCCCTACAAGCCAAAATTCATTCTAGCACTCTCACACTCACATTTTCCTTTCGCACACATACATTTTTTCTCTCACACACTCACATTCTCCTTTCACACACATACATTTTTTCTCTCGCACACATACATTTTTCCTCTCACACACTCACATTTTCCTTTCGCGCACATACATATCTACTCTCACACTCACAAATTTTTAACGCTCACATTCTAACATTTTTCTCTTATATTCATATATTTTTACGCACACATTTACACATTTTGCTCTTATGTAAACGTATCAAAAGTATACATTTATTATTAAAAATTATAAATGTATGTAAAAGAAAATATATGTATGTCTGAAAAAAATATATGTATGTAAGAGAAGAATGTATGTATGTGTGAGATAGTATAGTGAAAACGGAAGGTGTATGATGGAAACGGAAGGCAGGTCATGCAGATGGCGCTTCCGTGTATCAAAGACGCCATAAAATAAATCGTCAGTGACTTCTGATCCTGTATATCAGCATAGCAGTGATGAATTTATGAACTACTTCACATATAAAATCCAAGATATTAGAGAAAAAATTATAACAATGCAATCAGAAGTGAAACCCGCTGAACAAACTAACTACAGCGCCCCTAAGGAGATAATGCAATTATTTTATACCGTAGATCACGATGAGCTGTCTAAAATCATCAGATTATCTAAGTCAACAACATGCATGCTAGGGCCCGGTTGCTTAAAGCACCTTAAGTGTAATTTTCCCTTAAGTGTGCCCTTAAATATACCTTAAGTTTTACTTAAGTTATTCTCCTATTGTGTTTGGTAAAGAGAAATCACCCCTTAAGTGTCACACTTAAGGGAAAAACTTAAGGTGCTTTATGCAACCGGGCATAGGCCCTATACCTACAAATCTACTGAAAGAGATGTTCCCAGAAATTATAGATCCTATTCTTGGTATTATTAACTCATCTTTGACATTAGGACATGTGCCTAAAGCATATAAGGTGGCTGTTATAAGGCCCCTTGTCAAAAAACCCCAACTCGACCCTAGAGAACTAGGGAACTACAGGCCTATATCAAATCATGTCATAGGGGGCAGTCGTGGCCTAATGGTTAGAGAGTCGTACTTGTGACCAGAAGGTTGCCGGTTCGATTCAACGGCGGGTAACGACTGAGGTTCCCTTGAGCAAGGCACCTTACCCCTACTTGCTCCCCGGGCGCTGCAGTGATAGCTGCCCACTGCTCCGTGTGTTCATGACTTGCTGTGCGTGTGTTCACTACTCTCTGGATGGGTTAAAAGCAGAGGTCACATATGTATGGGTCACCATATCTGACTAATAGGTCACTTTCACTTTCATATGTAAAGTTCTGGAAAAAGTAGTTTCAGAGTGCTCATTCCTCCATAGGAATGACATCAATGAAGAATTCCAGTCTGGATTTAGAGCATGTCACAGTACAGAGACTGCTTTGATCAGAGTTACAAATGATCTGCTATTGGCGTCTGACCGAGGTTGTATCTCGTTATTGGTGCTGCTAGACCTTAGTGCTGCATTCGATACCATTGACCACAGCACACTCCTACATAGACTCGAAAATTACGTCGGCATTAAAGGAATAGCTTTGAAATGGTTTAAATCTTATTTATCCGACCGTTTTCAATTTGTAGCAATAAACAATGAGGTGTCACGCAAATCGCAAGTCCAGTACGGTGTACCACAGGGCTCAGTCTTAGGGCCTCTGCTCTTCGCATTATACACGCTACCTCTAGGAGATATAATAAAGTGACACGGAGTTAGCTTTCACTGTTATGCTGATGATACTCAACTTTATATTTCCTCGAAGCCTCATGAAACACAGCAGTTCCATCGAATAATGGAATGCATAGTCGATATAAAAAAACTGGATGAGTAACAACTACTGAACTCGGACAAAACAGAAGTGTTACTTATTGGACCGAAAACAGCTATAAGTAACAACCAAGAATACTGCTTAACTATTGACGGATGTTCCATAAAACCCTCGTCGTCAGCACAGAATCTTGGCGTTCTATTCGATAGTAATCTGTCATTTGAGAGCCACGTCACCAACACCTGTAAAATTGCGTTTTTCCATCTTAAGAATATATCTAAACTACGTCATATGCTGTCAATGTCAGATGCAGAGAAGTTAATTCATGCATTCATGACATCGAGACTCGATTACTGTAATGCACTGTTAGGTGGTTGCCCTGCAGGCTTATTACAAAAACTCCAACTGGTCCAAAACGCGGCAGCTCTAGTTCTTACACGTACAAAAAAGTATGAACATATTAGCCCGGTTCTGTCAACCTTGCACTGGTTACCTATAAAGTAGGGCTGTCAACGTTAACGCGTTAAAGCATGCGATTAATTTTTTCAAATTAACGCGGGAAAAATATTTTACGCAATTAACGCAGCATCCATTTGTTTTGACATTTTTTGTCTAGCGTTACATTATGTAATCACGCTCTTATTCGTGTACAGGCTTTTAAACCACTTAAGCGCAATTTTAAACAGTTGCTTTGACACGTTCGATGAAGATAGACAGCTTCTAAACTGTGGGACGCGGCAAAACGCAACGCGAGGTCCAGTCTGGTGTAAACAGTCATGGGCTGAAGGCTGCATCGGTGAATCTCTGTCAGACAGCGCATCCGTGTTAAGTTCTCATTCGTGCTTGAATGGATAAAACCATACAAGATTATGTGAGAAAGCCCGTTTTGTCTAGCATTTTCTTAAGCAAGACTTCAAAGTGTAAAATAAAATCTTAAATGAATGCAAAGAGTTGTGAAAATGGGAGTGCGGTGACGGTCAGATCTGCGTTCTGAGACAGCTCTTAAAGCGGCCACGTTCTTAAACGTGCTGCTGTGACTCCTGTCACTAATGTTAATTAAAGAACAAAATAAAAGAAGAAATCAATGTGATTTTGTAGCTTTAATGAGAATTCTTCTGCATTTAATTGATAATTTAGCATTAAAGACTGTAAAGTGTTTGAGAACTTCCTTCAATTTCTGTATATTTCATGATAGCTCTCAATTATATTGTTGAATGGCTATAATTAATGTTAAAATAATCAATTTAATAGAGACATCAGTTACAGTACTAATATCAAAATGTTTTCTTTCATTCATAAAATGACGCTGTTAAAGAAATATGTTGTTTCTACATCAATTTGAAGATTAAATGTGAAATTATTAAAATGTAAAAGTATATTTTAAAATATTATTGTTATGTGTGATTAATCGTGATTAATCACAGAAAATGTGTGATTAATCCGATTAATTTTTTTAATCGATTGACAGCACTATATAAAGCATCGCGTTAACTTTAAAATCTTGCTTATTACCTATAAAGCCCTACATGGTTTAGCTCCTCAGTACTTGAATGAACTCCTTTTGTATTACAGTCCTTCACGTGCATTACGCTCTCAGGCGTCCTGTCAGTTGGTAATACCTAGAATTTCAAAATCAAGTGCAGGTGGTAGATCCTTTCCTATCTAGCGCCTAAACTTTGGAATAGTCTTCCCTGCACTGTCCGGGAGGCAGACACACTCTGTCAGTTTAAATCTAGACTAAAGACGCATCTTTTTAATCTTGCATACACTAACTTCCATAATATAAATCTCTGAGGGTTTAGGCTGCATTAGTTAGATCAACCGGAACCAAAAACACAACTGATGTACTTGTTGCATCAAAGAGTGCAGAACAGTACTCTACTCTCAGCCAGTCTTGTCTCATTGTTCCAAGGTTACCACAGCGAGCAGGATGCAGTTCATGGCCTGACCTGATGGTAGAGCGGAGAATGGGAAGCGGCGACCTGACAAGAGCTGAGATGATAGAGCTGGATAAAGAAGGACGCGGTCACCTGACACGTCTTCATGGCCTGACCTGATGGTAGAGCAGATAATGGGAAGCGGCGACCTGACAAGAGCTGAGATGATAGAGCTGGATAAAGAAGGACGCGGTCACCTGACACGTCTTCACCACAAAATTTCAAATGCTATTAGATTATAATGATAATCTTAAACTATAATTTACCTTATTAGTAAGTTTATTTATTTTATTTAGCCTTGTTGTGCAAGCTCTCTGGAGCTTGTGCAGAGGCAGCAGCTTTTGCCAGAGGGGAACTGGAATCCCCTGGTTGGGCCTGGGTTCTCCTGAGGTTTTTTTTCTCGATTAGAGTTTTGGGTTCCTCGCCACCGTTTGCATACTGTTTTTGCACTATCTGCCTGGCCGGGGGGCTGCTTTAGAATTTTAAAGTTTTACTTAATTAATATTGCATATAGGAATTTATAGTCTGTTATATTTGACCTGTGCTTCTCTCTCCTTTATCTAAATGTGTGCTCTCACTGTGTGCGTGTGTGTGTGTGTGTGTGTGTGTGTGTGTGTGTGTGTGTGTGTGTGTGTGTGTGTGTGTGTGTGTGTGTGCGTGCGTGTGCGTGTGCGTGCGCGTGCGTGTGTGTGTGTGTGCATGCGTTCATGTCTTTGTGTGTGCGCGTACTTGTCTGTGTGTGTGTGTGCGTGTGCGTGTGCTTCCGTGTGTGTGTGTCTGTGTATGTGTGTTAGTACGTGTGCATATTGTGTGTGTGGAGTGTTTTGTATGTGGGTATGTCTGTCTTCTTTGTTTTCACTTTTTTCTTTGTTTTTGCAGGTACAACTTTAATTGGTTTGCTTATAGTCAATATGTCTTATGTACAGCTGCTTTGTAACAATGAAAATTGTAAAAAGCGCTATGTAAATAAAGTTGAGTTGAGTTGAAATGTGGCGTTTTCTATAATATTAAAATCAGCCCCGCCTTTTCTACACAGTCCAGCCCCTCCAATGAACAGAAAGACCAGCGTAGTAGAATGTCGATCTGAATAACATTTCCTGTTTTTAACTTTATTGCATGTTTGTGTGATGATCTGATGTGTGATGGGAAAAAGAGGCAAAGGGGAGGTTCGAACACACTTACACTTAAACAAAATCACTTACATAATGCTGTTATGCATAAGTCCCAAACTAAAACTGAGATAAGTGAATGCGGCCTCGCCTGCCTCGTCAAAATAACCATCCCAAAATACAAAACGTTTTTAACAACCGTGATCGCTTAGCAACCTCTATAAAAAGAAGGCACTATTTGGTATAGGCTATTGAAGCAGCGCGCCTCGGAGGAGAGCGTTTCTCCTCAGCTGGCCTCAACAGACTGAGAAACAAACTTTCATTTAGATATGATTTATTTTACTCGACAAAGCACGTGTTTTTTCTATAAAGAAACTCAGCTCGATGTGGATGGAGTGTATTATAAACTAAATATCCAGTGCTTTTGTGTTGCATATACCGTATACGTTCTGCACAGTTAGCCGACTGTGTGTGAACAATGTTTTTATTTCATTTCGAGTTTCGTTGTAATTGAGAATCCGTAAATGTGCATTAAACAGCCTAATCAATTGGCTTTTATTTTCGTTTGACAATTTAGCTTAAGATGGCTTTACGTAGGCTATAGGCTATCCTTTTATCATGAAGGGAAAAACGTTTCGTTCTAATTGCACCTTTGCTGCTTGTTGTTCTGTATTTACCAATAAATAAGTTACAAAGACAGGCCTATATTTTCCTTTAAAATGCCGTTTTTGTCATCTAAAAAAACCTATTTAATAATAACGTAACAAGTTTTTCCCTTATTGTGTCTGTATGTGAACAGTCTCCATAATTTTTTGATTTTTGATCGTCAAACGCTTATAGCGTTTTATACTGAATGCATGCAGCATGTACAGTTTATATGTAAATAGAAAAACAAAACACGTTCGTATGGGAAATAATTTTTAATCAATAAAAACATACTCACAACAGCCACTGTACAGTAAGCAGACTTAGCCCGCAGCTGTTAAATGCATTAAGGCCTTGGCTTGTTAATAAGTGTTTCTTGTCACTTAATCAGTTGTCAGCAACAGGGTAGTGAAGAATATGGTCGGACCGCGGAGTCGAACTCCTGCCGTTAAAAGCGACACTGTGCTGCTGATGTGCACGTGGTCCACTGCGCTACCGAGGCTAACACCTTACAACCATGAACGTACACAGAGTCATGAACGTACACACTCTAAAAAAGATGTCGTTTGTGCACATATGATGAACGAAAAGGAGGAAAAACGTGCCCAATGGAAAAATATCACATAATGATATTTATCACAAGTCTAAACATGATTCGCAATAAAATTAAAAACAGGAAGCGTTATTCAGATCGACATTCTACTACACAGGTCTTTCTGTTCATTGGAGGGGCTGGACTGTGTTAAAAAGGCGGGGCTGATTTTTAGAAAACGCCGCATTTTATGGCGTCTTTGATACACGGAATACACGGGCAGTTCATGTGTCTGCATGACCTGCCTTCCGTTTCCATCATACAGCTTCCGTGTTCTTCTCAGACATACATGTATTTTCTTCTTACATACATTTATAATTTTTAATAATAAATGTATACTTTGAATACGCTTACATAAGAGCAAAATGCATAAATGTGTGCGTAAAAATATATGAATATAAGAGAAAAACGTTAGAATGTGCGCATTAAAATATGTGAGCACAAGAGGAAAAATGTATGAATGTCAGCATTAAAATGTGTGAGTGTGAGAGTAGATATGTATGTGCGCGAAAGGAAAATGTGAGTGTGTGAGAGGAAAAATGTATAAATGTGAGCGTTAAAATGTGTGAGTGTGAGAGTAGATATGTATGTGCACGAAAGGAAAATGTGAGTGGAAAAATGTTTGTGTGCGAAAGGAGAATGTGAGCGTGTGCGAGTGCTAGAATTAATTTTGGCTTGCACAGCCCCTCATACCATTATGTGCATGCTTGATCTGGACTTACTCTAATATGTAGACACTTAAGGGCCAAGCTGCATAAATGCAGAGCAATGGATTTATGTGGACTGACGTGTGTATAGAAGAATAAGAAGTGAAAGAAGCTAGAAATAGCGCTTCATTCGCCAGTGATTTTTTGCAAAGTATGGCCTTCTGATCCCAGGGTCCCCAGGCTTGCCTGCACAGACAACCCAGTCACAGCCTCCCACGTCTGGGGATCAATGCCATCGTGTACACCCTCAATCTCTTAAACACAACACTCCACCCCACTACTTGGCTAGCCTGTTCTCCATTAACACCAAGTCTGCGGCTAAGCAACTGTAATTGAAGAGAGCCACAGGGAGCGTGTATGTGTGTAGAGACTAAATAAGATAGAGAGCCATCCTTTAACACTAATGTTTTCCATTATGTCTCTGCTGTGGAAGAGAAAAACAGACTGTTGTAGCTATGTGTCTGTGTATTTGGATGTTTATGGTCAGGTATAATGAGTTCTTGTGAAATGGGACACAACAGTCTGCAAATTAAATGTTAATTTGTAAAATAATTATTTTGAATTAATATTTTGAGAGGTATTCACCCAGGTTTGAGCTCAATCTTTTCATTTCTTTACAATTTGTGTGGCAGAGCTGACCATGGTTTTTCAAGGTTTAATTTGGTTTAACGTGTTAAATTGCACTGCAGAACTAATAGGTGAACCACAAACCCACAGGTAGGGAGGACAATAATGATATACAGTGAGGAAATGAATTTGATCTCTTGCTGATTTTGTAAGTTTGCCTGCTTACAAAGAAATGAAGGGTCTATAATTTTTATGGTGGGTTTTTTTAACTGATAGAGACAGAATATGAAAAAAAATCAGGGGAAAAAACTGTTATATAAAGGTTATAAATTGATTTGCATTTCAGTCAGTGAAATAAGTATTTGATCCCCGAGAAAAAATAACTTTACTTGGTGGAGAAACCCTTGTTGGCAAGCACAGAGGTAAGACATTTCTGATAGTTGGTTACCAGGTTTGCACATTTGTCAGGATACATTTTAGTCCACTCCTCTGTCAATCTTTAAGGTTTCTTGGCTGTCGCTCAGCAAATTGGAGTTTTAGCCTCCTTCACAGATGTTCTATAGGACTAGGGTCTAGAGACTGGCTAGGACATTTAATGTGCTTCTCCTTAAGCCACTCTTTGGTTGTCTTGGCAATATGTTTTGAGTCTTTGTCATGTTAAAGGCACATCCACGACCCATCTTCAGTGATCTAGTTAAGGGGAGGAGGTTCTCGTCCAAGATTTTACGGTACATGGGCCCGTCCCTCAGCCCCTCAATGCGGTGAAGTCATGCTGTATACCTGTAGCAGAGAAAAGCCCTAAAGCAGAATGTTTCCAACACTGTGCTTCTCTGTAGGGATGGTGTTCTTTGGGTCATAGTCAGCATTTCTCTACCTCCAAAAACAAGAGTCAATTTTGGTCTCAGCAGTGCCAGCACTTTCACCAAAGCCTTTTCTGAATCATTTTGATGTTCATTGTCAAATTTCAGATTAGCCAGATGGGTCTTCTTGGGCAGGAGGACCTTGCGGGTGCTTCAGGATTTCAATCTATTGTGGCATTGCGTGTTGCCGATGGTTTGCTTGCTAACTGTGGTCCCAACTGTCTTAAAATCTTTAACAAGCTTCTTCCGTGTAGTTCTGGACTGATCTTTAACCTTTCTCATGATCATCTTTACTCCATTGGGGAAATCTTGCAGGGAGCTCCAGACCAAGGGCATTTGATAGTTATTTTGTATTTCTTCTATTTCCAAATAATCGCACCAACAGTTGTCTCCTTCTCACCAAGCTTCTGTCTGTAGCCTATTCAAGGTTTGTGCAGGTCTACAATCTTGTCCCTGACATCCTTTAAAACCTATTTGGTCTGGACCATGGTGGTGGAGAGGTTGAAATGGAAGATACAGATTCGGTTGGCAGGCATCTTTTATATATATAACAAGCTGACTTAGGAGTACTTTCTTAAAGTGACAGGACTAATCTGCGGTCCATATAGGCACATAATCAATCTGTGGAGCCAGATTTCTTGCTAGTTGGTAGGGGATCAAATACTTATTTCACTGACTGAAATGCAAATCAATTTATAACCTTTATATAATATTTCCCCGCCCTGATTTTTTTAAAATATTCTGTTTCTATCAGTTGAAATAAACCTACCATAAAAATGATAGCCTTCATGTCTTTGTAAGCAGGCAAACTTACAAAATAAGCAGGGGATCAAATAATTATTTTCCTCACTGTAGGTAGGGAGGACACAGTTGTAAAAATATTTTATTTTCGTTCCTAGAGGAATTACCATTTTTTTAAAACAGGTTTCCTGAACACTCCTGGACAAATTATATCAGAAATACTATATTTAATTTTTATTAATTGTGTTATAGGATATAGTATAAAACTATGTAGAATACCAGGTGTGGGACACAGGCAAAATCTAAAATCCCACAGAAGGTTTTAGGCTATTACTGAGTAATATTGTAAGGTCAAAAAACATGACAAAAAACGGTACTGTAGATTTGTATTAAGAACATTCTAGTTATCATATTGTGTTAATTTCAAATTAGAAATGTTACTGTGGCAGGAAGAGCTGTTTGTTTATTTGTAAATTTCAGTGCAGATAAATTAATGTTGATAAATATGGAAAGTGGGTTGTACATCTCAACACTTTTTCGCAGTATGGTGTTTTTAAGTGGTCAGGTGGTTTCTGTTGATCACACTCTCCCTCCACGTCTGCTCTGATGGATGTTTGTACATTGTGGGCTTAAATGGTGGACAGTGACATAGTTGTTTACTTGTTTTCAAGTATCAAGGTTCCAGCTACCTTTGAACAAAAACAAAAGCAAACAGAAGCATGTCTTTTTGGAAACAGGAAGGAATTATAAAATAACAAAGGTGATAAAATTCTGCAAAAGCGCAGAGACAAAACTTAAATTTTAAATAGATCATTAAATAGATGAAGAAGGAGAGGGACTGGAAAGTTTGGGAAAAGAGTAATGAAAGAGGCTAATGCAAAAAGGTAATTGAGAAGTGAGGCATGAGAAACAAATACTTCACTCCAAAATACTTTGATAAATTCATTGCCTTATATTAATGTATTGCCCTGTATGATTATATGAATATTATTAAGTCATATATTGCAAGAAAATTATAATGGTTTTGAAACCCTAATGAGAATCACTTCAGTATTAATGATATCATTCAAATACAATACTTAAAAATTAACACATTTTAAGTATAACAAGTGTGGCATATAATTTGCCATCAATAATTTTTTTTAATTATATTTTTATTCATAATAATGGCATTTGGAAAAAATAATCAGAAAGATTTACATGCTATTATCTTGTCATCAGTAGCCATCTAGAAGTTAGTCTGAATTTAAAAGAAAAAGCATTGCTGTAAGTGTCAAAAGAAGACAAAAACAAAGCCAAAGGGGTCTAACTAATTTGTTTTATTTGCTTTTTTTCATCTTAAAACTACTTCTGAAAATGGATAACGTTCAGATTTTGCCGCTTCAAATTGCATTCACCTTTCCAGGGTGGAAAACAGACATTTATTTTAATTGCTTGAGGTATATACCTTGGATGCTACTGCCATCTACTGGACAATAAGCAGATTCTTAAGTGTGTAATGTTTCTAGTTGATTGGACCCAATCCTGTATGTCAGGCACATAATTTGGGGTTCACAAAATGCTTTACAAAATGTATACGAGTATCATTAAAATGTGATGACCATTTTTAGTAATATTATTTAGTGAGAATTATGTGCCTTATTTCTGAACAGAATGGATTTCACACACATTTCTTAAGGATTTTCAAAAAGATTAATAGAATCACATAATGTGAATATGCCAAACTATTTCTTATGTCAACCTAATTACCTATTAATAATAACAATCTCAGTCAGTCCAATCTTCCCTTTCTGTCGGTCTCTCGACGTTGTGTCAAACCGACAGATGGGGTTCGTCTTGAGAACCTGTCAATGTCAGACTAGTTTAGAAAAGGCCAATGAAATTGGCGAATGAAATTTGCATGCCGGACTCCGCCCCCGGATATCCGGGTATAAAAGGGAGACGGCGTGCTGCATTCATTCACCTTTTGTGCTTCGGAGCCTTCGTTTCCATGATCGCTTCGAGACTTCACTCTACGTTGAATTACTGCTGGAATCTTACCACGTGGTGCAGCGGACTGTCCCTTCCTGCAGCGACTTCCCCTGGGCATCTTGGCGGTTCCAGAGGTGTTCGAAACTTCTAAAAGAGTTAAATTTCTCCAGCGTGGCATGTCCAGCTGTTCTCGTGGGTGTGATACTCTCATCAAGGAGGGGGACGGACACGATATCTGCCTAAAGTGTTTGGGTCTCCAGCACGTTGAGGCAGCCTTCGTGGATACATCCTGCCCACACTGCGGGCGGATGGCGATCCAGACATTGCGGTCACGGGTGGCTGTGTTCTTTCGGGAGCCAGCCACAACCTTGTCTGCTTCCCGTTCTGTGACAGCAATGGCTACGGCCCTGCCATCCGCTACGGCGAGCGGCAAGGGTGATATGGGGATTATTGTGAGCGTAAATCCATCAGCCAAGCGCTCACGGACCTCTCGCACCCCATCTCGCTCGTCTGATCGTTCCCCAAGAGGCGATCCCACCCCGTCTTGTTCCTCAACCAAGCAGCCAGAAACGACTCGTGATGATGTCCATCGCAGCATGAGAGGGTGACCTACTGGCATCCGACCCCGACGATTCCTTGGAGCTCCCTCCTTTGGGGAGATGTCAGCCATGCTTTCCCGGGCCGCCGTGAGCATTGGGCTGCAGTGCACCGCCCCTTCCCCAACGCTCGGGTCAGAGCGTGACTCCAAGCCGCGCCCGGCTCCGGTTCCATTCTTCCTGGAAGTGCACGAGGAACTTAATAAGACCTGGAACGCCCCCTTTTCGGCTCGTTCATGTCAGACTAGTTCCGTCGCCCTTACTTCCCTCGATGGCGGGGCAGATAGAAGCTACATCAAAGTGCCTCAGGTGGAACGTGCGGTCGCGGTGCACCTGTTCCCGCAGATGTTCCCGCACCTGTTCCACGTCCAAAGCGTGGAAGTTTTCGGCATCTCTGGTGTCGAAGGCTTACACTGCTGCGGGCCAAGCTGCCTCCTCTCTCAGGCGTTGAAAGAGCTCTATGAGGGTAAGACCGACCCAGGGTTGATGCAGGAACTCCGCACCACCTACGACCTCGCCCTACTGGGCCAGGCGATGTCCACACTTGTGGTCCAGGAGAGGCACCTCTTGCTCAACCTTGCACAGATGCTTGACGCCGAGAAAGTCCGCTTTCTCGATGCACCCATCGCGCAGGGCGGGCTGTTTGGTGACACTGTCGAGGACTTTTCCCAGCAGTTCTCAGCAGTAAAGAAGCAGACGGAGGCGATTAGCCACATCCTGCCCCATCGCGACTCGGCCGCCCACCGGCTTTCGAGATCCAGTGCGGCATCTGCTCCCCAGCAGTCCCGGCCCTCTTTGACGCCAGCTCCAGTGCCCCCGGAGGCCCCCCGGAAGAGGACGTCGAGGAGGAGACCACCGCCCCATCAGCAGCTGTCGTGGAAGCAGAAGCGGCCCTGATGGGAAGACCCCAGGGAGATTGACACAATCGGGCCCGACCCCAGCCATTACATCGCTGGTCGGTCGATCTGGGACGGTCCCTGCCCCGTCCCAACATCTGCTAGGCCCCTCCCCGCCTAGCGCCCACTTTCTCACAAAAGGAGTTTTCTCTCTCTCTGGGTGTTTTTCACAGCCGCTCTCACCCTCTGCACGACTGTGTTCGGCAACCCGACGTTGCGTCACAGCAACACGCAATGTTGAGCATGCTCTGCATACTCCATCCCCGAGCAGTCCAGCTCATATGGGAGCAGTTCGGCCAGGCGCAGGTGGACCTGTTTGCCTCCCCGGACTCCTCCCATTGCCCGCTTTGGTACTCCCAGACCGAGGGACCCCTCGGCACGGATACCCTAGCACACAGCTGGCCGCGGGGTAAGCGGAAGTACGCCTTCACCCCAGTGAGCCTCATTGCACAGGTCTTGTGCAAGGCCAGGGAAGAGGAGCATCAAGTGGTACTAGTTGTGCCCTATTGGCCCAACCGGACATGGTTCTCGGAGCTAAGGTTCTTGACAACAACTCGCCCCTGGCCGATCCCCCTGGCGAATGACCTGCTTTCCCAGGGATAGGGGCACGTTACGGCATCCCAGGCAGACCCCTGGAACTTCCATGTCTGGACGGGACGAGGAGATCCTGAGTGGCCCACCCCCGGTGGTTGGGACATTACTCAGGCTAGGGCCTCGGCCACTAGGCAGCTATACACCCATAAGTGGCGCCTCTTCTCGTCCTGGTGCTCTTCTCGAAGAGAAGACCCGCGGAGTTACGATCGGGAACGTGCTGTCCCTTCATCAAGATAGACTGGGGAGTAACCTCTCCCCCCTCCACACTGGGAGTGTATGTAGCCGCTACGGCCGCTCATCATGACCCAGTTACTGGGAAGCCTCTGTGACAGCACGACCTGGTCATTAGGTTCATAAGGGGCGCGAAAAGGCTACCGCCTCATCCGCGCTCCATACCCTCTTGCGACCTAGGTGGCGGGCCTCAAGAGGCCCCCCCCTTCGAGCCCCTCGGAGCTGCAGCTCTTCCTCACCTCACGATAAAGACGTCTCTCCTGATGGCGCTCACCTCCAAGAGGGTAGGGGACCTACAAGCACCCTCCGTGTCCACAGATTGCTCGGGCCCGGTGATTCTCACGTTATCCTGAGACCCCGGCCCGGCTACATGCCCAAAGTTCCCACCACTCCCCCTAGAGAACAGGAGGTGAACCTGCAGGTGCTCCCCACCGGGGAGGAAGACCCAACCCCATCCGTGTTGTGTCCAGTACGCGCACTGCGCCTCTACTTGGACCACACGCAGAGCTTCAGAAGCTCTGAGCAGCTCTTGTCTGTTTTGGAGGTCAGCAGAAGCGGAGGGCTGTCTCCAAACAGAGGCTGGCGCACTGGATCGTGGATGCCGTCGCTACGGCATACCGATCTCAAGATCGCCCCTGCCCGTTACGAGTGAGGCACACTCCTTATGGGCACTGGCTCAGGGCGCCTCTCTGGCAGACATCTGCAGAGCTGCGGGTTGAGCTACGCCCCAACACCTTCGCGAGGTTCTAATACCTATGTGTGGAACCGGTGTCAGCCCGCGTCCTGCAGGGCAACATATAGGACGAGCAGCCGGTAGGGCTTACGCCTGCGAAAGCCCTTCCCCCTTCCTCTAGGGGGATCAGCGGCTATTTACCCCTCCCTTCTTTCCCCACTGGGTAAAGAACAGGCATTCCATCCATCACTAAGCACCTTCATGGGGGCAGGCTGGGCAGAGCAGCCCTGCCCCCTTAGGCCGGGGAAAAGTTGAGTTATCTACCACATAGATCTAACCGGACCTAGTGCTTCAGACTTCAATTCAATTCAATTCAATTTTATTTATATAGCGCTTTTCACAATGTGCATTGTTCCAAAGCAGCTTTACAGGAGCAAATAAGAAAAACACAGAAAGGTAAAACACAGCACAGTGCATGGTGTTTATAGACCAAGCAAGATCATTATAATAAATAATATCTAATAAATAAATGAATAAATAAATAAATAAATGCAGTCTCCCGGTGAGCAAGCCAACACTGCACTGCTCTGCTGTGGCGAGGAACCCAAACTCCAATGCTGAATAATGGAGAAAAAAAAACCTCGGGAGAAACCAGGCTCAGCCGGGAGGGCCAGATCTCCTCTGACGTGTCATGGCTGCACTCAGTGACCCCGACCAAAGCCACCGAGCAACGTCCACGAAGAACAGGGAGAGCCCACGAGCCGCGACCCAGGAAGCCCCACCCGCCGAAACCGTGCAGGTCCAACCCGGTCTCATTCCGCGATCAACAACAGACAACAGAGGAACAACCAGGGAAAAGTAGTAATGGCATAATTAACTTTATTCCTCTGCTGTCCGACATCGACCACAAAACAAGACCAACCAGACCAGATCCACACAGTCCCAACAAATGAAACGCCCCGAACCACAACCAACAAGCCCCCCCACTCCCCACAACACCCACCCAGCTACCTCCAATCAAAGTCACTGAGTGCAGCCATAACTTCAAACTGCTGTCGTGTGATGTAAGTTTAGCATTAAATACCAAGTATTGTAAATTTAGCATTTATGTGACAGGTAGTCCGTCTTTGCTCTCGGCTGGGGATGGAATTTGACGTGGTAACCCCCCTGTGGGCGGTTCCGTCTGATGTATCCTCATGAATTGTTCCCACTTCGGCAACCCATGACCTCCCTAGGTGGACCTCCAACTTGTGGTTAACTCCTTCAGTCCGCACGTTTTCCCATAACTTCTCCCCTGACGGTGAGACCATGTGGTGTCCCCACTAATTTCTCCCTATGGTAGGTAGTGGTCTCTGTAGCGTTTTTTCCCCCAGGGGGAATATTGCTTACCCAGTGGCCCTTACGGTGCCGGGCGGCTTCTTGCTGTTAAAGAATCAAGGCCTCCGCTGTGACGGCCGGTGACAGGGGCTTCCCACCTTTTTCTAAAAAGCTCTGGGACCCCATACCTCTCAACTGGACGGTTACAATTTCGTGCTAGCGCTCACGCCTGACTCGCCCAGGCCAGTCAGCGTTGCTCCGCTAGAGATTGTGACACGGCACAGTGCTGTGGCGTTTTCCATAGGAACCCCATCTGTCGGCTCGACACAACGTTGAGAGACCGACAGAAAGGGAACGTCTTGGTTACGGATGTAACCTCAGTTCCCTGATGGTGGGAACGAGACGTTGTGTCCTTCTTGCCACAACGCTGGACGCCCGCCGCAGCGGTCGAGGGATGCTCAGGCTCCTCAGACCAAAAGGTGAACGAATGCAGAACGCCGTCTCCCTTTTACACCCGGATATCCGGGGGCGGAGTCCGGCATGCAAATTTAATTCGTCAATTTCATTGGCCTTTTCTAAACTAGTCAGAAGTTGATAGGTTCTCAAGAGCGAACCCCATCTGTCGGATCGACACAACGTCTTGTTCACTCCATCAGGGAACTGAGGTCACATCCGTAACCAAGACATTTTCTATGGAGGATAAAAAATGACTTAATAGAGTGTGTAAATAAAGTGCATGAATAAAGTAATTAATAAATATAGGCAAATGCAGAAATTAAGTAATAAAGGTAACAAACAATTAATTTAGATGTGTAGCCATTCACCCAAAACTGCTCCGAGCAGGGTTTGAACCGATGATCTGACATTGACACGAGAGTCTGACACACTAACAAGTGTCCTATACACCATTACTTTTCACATGCCTCACTGGAGTACTCATGAGGAGTGAGAACATAATATTTTTTATTATTTCTGATGTTTCATTCATTTATTCATTCATTTACTGATTAATTTGTTTGTTTATTGGTACATTTATCTTTTTTTTATCAATTTAAACTTAAATCATTTACACTTTAAAGCACATTAATAAATCCACTGTATGCAGAGCGGAAAGTGTGCCTCGCTCTCAAGCGCTTTCTGCCGCCATGTTGCTTTTTTTGGTGCCGTTGCCACGGTGAATCGTAATATCGGAGCTTCATTTATCATGGTTTGTCGTAGTTGTGCTGCAAGCGCTTAACTCAAGGTAAGTCTACCCAGAGTTGATAGAACTAACTCAAATCGAAACCAAAAACTCAAAGTTTCGCATCTCGGTGTTAAACAACGCAGAGTTCACATTTTAACTCGGTGTTGGTTGAACCTCCTTATTGAAATGGGACCCTGATCATTTGTCATCCGTGATCATAGCGCTCCGGCCATGCAAGGCATCTGAAAAGCAATGTCATATTACGTGCGGAGCAGTTACGAAGATTAATCTGGTGGTGACTAAATTGCTACAAAAATGTACCATATTAACGAGCTATTAAAAAAATAACTATAATAATATTACTGAAATTTTATTAGTAATTTGATACATTACTAATTATCGAGAAAAGTAATAATGTTACTACGCGTTATTGCCCAACACTGTTCACAAGGTCATACCTTAAAGGAGAGATCACAAAAAGGAAAAAGAATGAAAAACTACATTCTGAGAGCTTGCCAGTGATAAATAGTTGGTCAATATTTATTTTGTTTTAGAAGAGAATATTAGGTTTTTTTCTTTGTAAAAACATTTTGGGCCCACAGGCAATTGAACGAACACTTTTACTACGTTTGTCCTATCGAGACTAAGGCCCAATCCAAGTTCTACCCCTTACCCCTACACTTTCCCCACTTTCTAAAATTTTTTGGTGCGTTCACGTGAAGGGGTAGGGGTGTCTCAATTCTCTTTTGGTTGGATGGGTAGGGGTAAGGGCCAGATAGCCCTTCAAACGAAGATTTTTCGGGACCTCACGAAGGGCTAAGAGAAATTTCCAACATTGCTGCTCACTCGAGCAAGCAGACCCAAATGTAAGTCATTTTTGCTATTAATAAGGATTTTTATCACAATTTTTAATTTTATGTATGTTACATTCAATCTTGTGTTTGTATTTACGGTGATGCTCTTTTAACGTTTTAAAAATAAATAGCTAAAGTTTGCTAGCGGACCGCACTGTTTGCACGATATTAGAAAATATATTTTTATGTCATATACGCGGTGCATCGGTGCATGTCCTCTGACGTAACGTTAGGAGCTACCAACGATGTATGATGACGTATACCAGTGTAGTAGTGGTGTCCCATTTCTTAGCGGAAAATGTGTAACCCTTCCCCTAGCCACTTTGTTTTAAGGGGCAAGGGGAAGGGGCGAGGGGTAGGCGAAGGGCTAGAAAATAGAATTGGGATTGAGCCTAAGTCCTTTGGCATGCAAGGGCATGTGGAGTAGCAACACGTGAATCTATTTTGTTTATGGTAAAAATTAGCCTTAAATGCACACTTGAACATGCACCGTGGTTTAAGGTGAAGTTTTTTATGTAAAACATGCTACCTAAGGATTTGCACTGATATCCCACAGAACTGACAGCTAAACATTTAAACTACGTGAACAAATACACACTCTACTACGGTTTCAAATGATGTTTGACAAACTGGGCAGGACAATCTAGAACTTGCGAGTTTTACTACATCCGCTGCCAGACATGTTTATGGATAGTGAAAACAGTGTAGCCTACATGCTAACTTACTCGTATTTAAAACGATGCACTGCTAAAACGGTTTGATTCTATTTAGCAAAAGTACTTAACAAACATATATTTTACAGAGTATTTCCACTGATCAAGAGCTCTCACGCTTTAGGACTTGCAAGTCTGCCTACATGCACTGGCTAGTTAAATATTTTTATGCGCCGTGAAAACAGTGTACATTCTACTTGTGTTTAAAATCACACACTGCTAAAACCGTTTAATCCAATTTACAAATATGCCCAATGCCATATATATATACATATATAACCCGCATTCCGGAAAAGTTGGGACGTTTTTTAAATTTGAATAAAATGAAAACTAAAGGAATTTCAAATCACATGAGCCACTATTTTATTCACAATAGAACATAGATAACATAGCATGTTTAAACTGAGAAAATTTTCACTTTTATCCACTAAATTAGCTCATTTAAAATTTAATGCCTGCTACAGGTATACGCTAGCTAGAATATACTCTACAGGCTCAACAATACGGAATTGCTCTTTAAGAAATCTACCTCTTTTACATGAGGTTTTGAAAGGTCCATCCATCCCAAGAGCTACATTTAGCGGATTAAGGGAGGTCAGATTTTCTACCAAGTCAGAGACTACATGTTCATCAACACTGCAACTATTCCTTCAAAAGTCGTCTCAATGATCTGTTTGATAACTGGTCTCGAAGCAGTTGATGATATAAATTGCATTTTATCTACTATTTCATCAATGCACCTATTAGATAGATTAAATACACTTTCTAGTTTAAGGAAAAGGCAACCCAACTTGCTGTTGACTATTTTGACAAAATACGCTCCGTTCATCCTATATAACAGGCAAGAAATCATACTAAACTATTTGCGCACGCACGCATAACATCTAAAGAATGTTTAAATAAATACTTTTAGCCAAACTAAATGTTGTGGTGTAACGCATTATGACTATCAACGAATACTTAACAAACGAATTAAATAAAACGAAAGTGAAACTAAACATTAACTCGGATGCATCTACAGTGCCAACCTAAACGAGATTTAGAGCTTTTAGTGCAAACTCTTTCTCAGCTTCACATCCGCCCTCCGCTATACCCGTTTTCGCTTCACGTATGAGCTGTGAATGGGTCTCACAAAGAAATACGTCATCAACTAGAATTTATCGTTTATATCGCGGGAAGACTAATTCCTATCGTGTGGGGAATTTCTACCGGTATATCGCAAACGACATAATATCGCCCATCCCTAGTGTCTGACAAGTGTAATTTTCCAAGACAGATGGTTTGAAGTGTTCAAGTGAGTGGGGAGTATGCCTCCTGCATTTATGAGACGCAAAAGTTGAATATATATTTGTGCTAAACTCACAATTATTAAAAACACAGGTCACAGTTTCATACTTTTTTAAATGACCTCGAATGTGATCAAAGTATTGTTTTTCTGAATGCTGACATACTGAATTACAAACAAGACACCTAAAAGAGACGGCCTGCCCTGCCTCACTGTGATGATCTCTGGACAAATGGGAGTGCAGGGCACTCCAGGTCCTGAAGCAACAAGGACAATCTGAATATGGACAAAGAATTGAGTGGTTTCGCGTGCTGTGCCAGTGTTTCAGTCGGTAATGTTTCAGAAGTTCTGACCTTTTTAATGCAGTAAAGCTACATTTTTCTTTTGCATAACCACATACTCAAAGAAGTTCAGCCATACTAAAAACTTGATTAATTAATTAATTGTACCGCAATGGGAACTGAAGTCAACAATTAATGTTTGGTCCCTTTTCTGCTTCCCTTTCAAATGCCGGACACAATGAACAGGATCCACATGAGAAATATATTCTGCAATAAAGAAAACATAAGAAGTAATTAGTAAACTGTAAAATTCCATTTACAAAGAAAAAATATTTTTTTTGCATTCACCACTGAAACAAATAAGGTTAAACATAAGAGTCTGTGTCTTCTTCTTTTCCTTTCGGCTGTTCCTTTCAGGGGTCGCCACAGCGAATAATCTGCGTCCATCTAGCCCTATCCCCTGCATCCTCTTCTCTCAGACCGACTACCTTCATGTCCTCCTTCACTACATCCATAAACCTTCTCTTTGGTCTTCCTCTCGGCCTCCTGCCTGGCAGCTCTAACCTCAGCATCCTTTTACCGATATATTCACTCTCCCTCCTCTGAACACGTCCAAACCATCTCAACCTGGCCTCTCTAACTTTGTCTCCAAAACATGTCACATGTGCTGTCCCTCTGATGTACTCATTCCTGATCCTATCCATCCTCGTCACTCCCAAAGAGAACCTCAACATCTTCAGCTCTGCTACCTCTAACTCTTCCTCCTGTCTTTTCCTTAGTGCAACTGTCTCCAAACCATACAACATCGCTGGTCTCACTACTGCCCTGTACACCTTTCCTTTCATTCTTGCTGGTACTCTTTTATCACACAACAGACCTGACACTTTTCTCCACCCATTCCAACCTGCCTGCACACGCTTCTTCACCTCTTTTCCACACTCCCCATTACTCTGGACTGTTGACCCTAAGTACTTTAAATCCTGCACCTTCTTTACCTCTTCTCCCTGTAACCTCACTGTTCCACTTGAATCCCTCTCATTCACACACATGTATTCTGTCTTGCTGCGACTAACCTTCATTCCTCTTCTCTCCAGAGCAAACCTCCACCTCTCTAGACTTTCCTCCACCTGCTCCCTGCTCTCACTACAGATCACAATATCATCCGCAAACATCATAGTCCATGGAGATTCCTGTCTGACCTCATCTGTCAGCCTGTCCATCACCACCGCAAACAAGAAGGGGCTCAGAGCCGATCCTTGATGCAGTCCCACCTTCACCGTGAACTCCTCTGTCACACCTACCGCACACCTTACCACTGTCCTACTGCTCTCATACATATCCTGCACCACTCTAACATACTTCTCTGCCACTCCAGACCTCCTCATACAATACCACAGCTCCTCTCTTGGCACCCTGTCATACGCTTTCTCTAAATCTACAAAGACACAATGCAGCTCTTTCTGACCCTCTCTGTACTTCTCCATCAACCTTCTCAAAGCAAATATCGCATCTGTAGTGCTCTTTCTTGGCATGAAACCATACTGCTGCTCACAAATGCTCACTTCTCCCCTTAGCCTTGCTTCCACTACTCTTTCCCACAACTTCATTGTATGGCTCATCAGCTTAATACCTCTGTAGTTTCCACAACTCTGCACATCTCCCTTGTTCTTAAAAATCGGCACCAAAACATTTCTCCTCCATTCCTCAGGCATCCTCTCACTCTCTAAGACCTCGTTGAACAACCTAGTTAAAAACTCTACTGCCATCTCTCCTAGACACTTCCATACCTCCACTGGTATGTCATCCAGACCAACCGC
Organism: Triplophysa rosa; assembly: GCF_024868665.1. Lineage (NCBI taxonomy): Eukaryota > Metazoa > Chordata > Actinopteri > Cypriniformes > Nemacheilidae > Triplophysa > Triplophysa rosa. The sequence goes on along the minus strand of NC_079906.1, from coordinate 1,208,305 downwards.
CTTTCCTCTCTTCATCCTCTTCAAAGCTCTCCTAACTTCACCCTTGCTAATCCTTTCTACTTCCTGCTCAACAATATTTGCCTCTACTACTCTTCTCTCCCTGCCATTTTCCTCATTCATCAGTTCCTCAAAGTACTCCTTCCATCTTTCCCTCACCCTCCTGTCACCTGTTAACACATTTCCATCTCTATCTTTAATCACTCTAACCTGCTGCACATCCTTTCCATCTCTATCCCTCTGCCTCGCCAACCGATACAAATCCCTCTCACCTTCCTTACTATCTAACCTTGCATACATATCCTCATAAGCTTTCTGTTTGGCCTTTGCAACCTCTATCTTAACCTCACGCTGCATCTCCCTATATTCCTGTCTACTTTCCTCCGTCCTCTCACTGTCCCACTTCTTCCTAGCTAACCTCTTCCTCTGGATACTCTCCTGAACTTCCTCATTCCACCACCAAGTCTCCTTGTCTTCTTTTCTCCTTCCAGATGATACACCTAGCACCTTCCTACCTGTCTCCCTGATCACTTTGGCTGTAGTAGTCCAGTCATCTGGAAGCACCTCCTGACCACCTAAAGCCTGTCTCAACTCTTCCCTGAAAACAACACGGCACTCTTCCTTTTCCAACTTCCACCACTTTGTCTTCTGCTCTGCCTTTGCTCTCTTCATCTTCCTCACCACCAGAGTCATCTTACACACCACCATCCTATGCTGTCTAGCTACACTCTCTCCTACCACTACTTTGCAATCGCTAATCTCCATCAGATTACAGCGTCTACATAAAATATAGTCCACCTGTGTGCTCCTGCCACCACTCTTATATGTCACCCTGTGTTCCTGCCTCTTCTGAAAGTACGTGTTCACCACAGCCATCTCCATACTTTTAGCAAAGTCTACCAACCTCTATCCTTCTGGGTTCCTTTCCTGAAGACCAAACCTGCCCATCACTTCCTCATCCCCACTCTTCCCTTCAACAACATGTCCATTAAAGTCTGCCCCTATCACCACTCTCTCACCTCTGGGAACACTCTGCATCACTTCCTCAAACTCACTCCAGAATCTGTCTTTCTCCTCTTGCTCACAACCTACTTGTGGAGCATAAGCACTGACAACATTCAACATCACACCTTCAATTTCCAGCTTCAGACTCATCAACCTATCTGACACTCTCTTTACCTCCAGAACATTCTTAACAAACTCCTCCTTCAGGATCACTCCTACTCCATTTCTCTTCCTGTCCACACTATGATAAAACAGTTTAAACTCTGCTCCAATGCTTCTAGCCTTGCTCCCTTTCCACCTGGTCTCCTGGACACACAGAATGTCAACTTTCCTCCTCTGCAGAATTCAGAATTTTCATTTTTGGGTGAACCCTCTCTTTAACATTCTCTTATGTAGGAGGCTCTGGAGGCTTGCCAGACACGCATTTCTAAGATGGAGCTGCAGCAGGTCGTGCAGTTGGAGGGTTTGGAGAATGCTACAGCACGCACTCTGCTCGGCAAAGTTATCAATGTACTGCTGGCTGTCATGGCGTCCGTGCTTGTCATTGTGTCCACTGACGCCAACTGTGTCATCCCACTGATGAAGACCCAAATCCGCTCTCCTTCCTCACTGGTTCTCTTTTTTCTCTTTACTGTTCTTTGGAGGAACTGGGATAACTTTTCAGCACACATCTACCATATTCTGCACACTCCTAAATGACCAGCCAAGCTCTAATGTATTTGAGACCCTTTTCTTCTAGTTCGATGTTGCATAAAAACTGCTGTACAGTTGTCAAGAAAGTTTTCTCACACTGGGCCTCATTTATGAAACGTTCATAAATATTTGCGCATAAAACAGACCTTCCTGAAAACTCCTCTGGATTCACAAATACTTTGAATTCTTTGTATATACTTTGTATATATACTACTTTGTAGAGACAAATTCTGCCCAATAGACATATAGACAACAGACGTTTAATGTTTCCGTTTATTTTTAGACTATAAAGAGTTTGATACGTTAGAACATGAGTTTTTATTTCAAACACTACATAGAATTGGATTTGGTGAATCACTTTATAAAATGGTCAAAATGCTATATACAAATTGTAATAGTTAAGTTAGGTAATAATGCTTCTTCCAGATTCTACTTAAAAAGTATTTTTTTAATAGCGACACAATTTTTAAGTTCATATATCAAAGCAAGTCATCTTAAAGGTAATAGTATTGGAAATTCAGAGATAATAATTAGCATTACGTATTCTCCAGCTCTTTTCCAAGGCTTCAGGTTTACATCTTAATCTTAATAAATGTGAATTATTTTCCGTAAAAAATAGTTCAGCTCCTTCAATCAGTGGTATTGCTGTAAAAAATTGTGTTACATATTTGGGTATACAGATAATAAAAAGTTAACCCTAGGTGTTCCAAAAATTTTAATCCGATTATAGCTAAAACAAAGAAAAGGTTTAACTGCTGGCTGGCAGGGTCTGTCTTGCTTTAACAGGCTCTTTTGGCTTGGACCCTTATTTACAAACATAACTGTAATACAGTTCAATAGAAGGAAAGGAAGGAGGCGGGAACCGGCGAACATTTAAACATATTTAATCAAAAATAAATAAACAATAAACAGCATTAAAACAGGCCGGCAGCACCTCACGGACGACTGCAGGCCACACGAACGTAAACAAAACTTAACAACTTCCGGGCCCGGTCCTCTCTCTTCGGCAGTCCCGTCGCTCGTCCTCTTATGCTCCCGAGCTCCCCCGTGAGGCATGCGGGACTGGTGCACGTACAGCTGATACTCATTATCACTCACGCCACCGGCCCCACCTTCCTGCCCCACGGCTCTCGTCCCGTCTTCCTCGCTACAATAACTTTTCCCCCTGTTGCTGTTACATTTGTTCTTTAAACAATGGTTCAGTAATGGAATATTTGATGTTGGCCAGCTCTTCAATAAGGAAGGTATGCTTTTTAGGTATTCAGAATTTCTCTCTTAATATAATGTACCAGTAACTCCTAAAGAGTTTGCCATTGTTATGGATGCTATTCCATCGGGCATATGCATACTTTTTAGAAATTATACTTTACCTTTTGAAGTAGTCTATTTACCTGAGCATAGCGACACACCTTCTGGTAAGTTATGTTTTGTTAGTAAAAAAAGAAGAAATCTTAAAATAAGAGCTTTACTTATTGAGAGCCTGTGCCCCTTCTGCTGTTTCATACTGAAACAGCCTTTTTGATCATCTAAACTGGAAAATTATATGGTCCATGCAACAAAAATATCTCATCTCAAACGAAGTCAAATAAATATATTTTAAACTAATCCATAGCATATACCTATTCTATGTAGATTTTATATACATAAATGTAAACCTTCTAATTGCAAACAGTCTTTCTGCAAGAGATAAAACGTCTCGGTTACGTTTGTAACCTCGGTTCCCTGATGGAGGGAACGAGACGTTGTGTCGAACCGACAGATGGGGTTCGTCCCTGAGAACCAATCGTTTCCGACTGCTTAGAAAAGGCCAATGAAAATTGGCAAATGAAATTTGCATGCCGGACTCCGCCCCGGACATCCGGGTATAAAAGGGAGACGGCGTGCATCATTCATTCACCTTAGTTCTGAGGAGCCTGAGACCTCTCACGGCTGCTGCAGAGGACAACACGTGTTGTGGCAAGAGGACACAACGTCTCGTTCCCTCCATCAGGGAACCGAGGTTACAAATGTAACCGAGACGTTCCCTTTCTGTCGGTCTCTCGACGTTGTGTCGAACCGACAGATGGGGTTCCAATGGAAAATGCCATAACACTGTGCCCTGTCACAACCTCAACGAAGCGACGGTGACAGGCCTGGGCGTGTCAGC
>NC_079906.1:1197685-1199156 GCF_024868665.1 Triplophysa rosa | reverse complement strand
CCGCTGCACCACGTCGTAGAACCGGCAATGTAGAGAGTCTTTGCTAAGCAGCAAGAGAAGATCTTCATAACCGAAGGCTCCGAAGAACAAAAGGTGAATGAATGATGCATGCCGTCTCCCTTTTATACCCGGATGTCCGGGGCGGAGTCCGGCATGCAAATTTCATTTGCCAATTTTCATTGGCCTTTTCTAAGCAGTCGGAAACGATTGGTTCTCAGGGACGAACCCCATCTGTCGGTTCGACACAACGTCGAGAGACCGACAGAAAGGGAACAATATTTAGATGCAATTATGTTTTCTTCTAACACAAAAGCACAAAGAACTTGAACAATTTGCACTGCTTATAAACTTTTCAATCTGTTTAATTTGTAATTTCTTGATTACTACTGTTTCTTAATGTTATGTTTATGTAATGTTAATGTTAATGTTAACATTGTATTGTTATAACAAAATGTTCAATAAAAAAAAAAATGTTCTGCTCGTGTTTCATGAATGAGGCCCATTGATTGCATTTGGAACACTGCTTATTTGTGTTTCTAATATAGGTATTATTTTTTAGAATTTTTAGAATTATAACAAACATCAATCTACAGTATTTTTTAAGCGTTTCATTGGAAATTGACTGTTGTCATTGGTTATTAGCTGTTTATTTTGATGTATGAAAATCTATAACATAATATGTTTGATAACGATATTACCTGTTAATGATAAAACTTAGTGTCTTTTTATAAAAAAAACTCAAGGGACCACTATACACTATATTTAAACCACTCTAGTGCCTTACAGCTCGTTTTAGGATTTAAATAGGCCTAAATCATATTTATAATAAAGATAATCTATAATTAGAGTTCTGTGAGTGATATTATGTGTCACGGGCTGTGGCAGGAAGAACCCAAGCGCAGGCAGATGAGGGGTTAACACAACAGGAATATTTATTAAATAACCAAAAACGAAACCAAAACACCCACAATGGGGAAAACGAACTAAAAATGAACTCCAAACAAAGACTTCCCACACGGAGCAAAAAAACAAAAAAGACAGGATACTTTAACTACCAACACTAAGACACGACTTGATACTTAACAACATCCAGACAAGGGGCAAGGCAATCCACAGATGTGTGTAGACAAACGAAGGATCATTAACGAGGGCAGGTGGGGAACATTAGACACGGGAGGAAAGCAATACACGAGACGAGAGGGGCGGGGCGGGGCCAATGACAAGCCACTGTAGAGAACGCATATTATTGTCAAAATGACAACAATATGTTTCTCTCCACACATAACTCAACTCAACTCAACTTTATTTATATAGCGCTTTTACAATTTTCATTGTTACAAAGCAGCTGTACATGAGACACATTGACTACAAGCAAAACAATCAAAGTTGTACCTGCAAAAACAAGAAAAGGTTGAAAACACAGAAGACAGACACACCCACACACAAAACACTCCACACACACAACACGCAC